>NC_083716.1:73484568-73766961 GCF_028564815.1 Eubalaena glacialis
AAAAACCAGAAATGCAGGACAGGCCATGGAGACATGGGAGCCTTGCTACGCTGATGGGCGGGATGGAAATTGCCAACAGCCACTCTGGAGAAGTGTACGCTGCGTCCTGAAACATGTAATAGACACAGCTGAGAGAGCATAGGGCACTTCCACTCATGGGCGTAGAAATCGGGAAACCTAAAAATCAACAAGACACAGGCACCCCAAAGTTTAGGGCTGCTCTGTTTCCAGAACCTCCACTTCGGTACACCTTAAATATCCCAGGAAAGAGAAAAATGGATAAAGAATTTGTGGTACTTATGCACAATGGAATATCACTCAGCCATGAAATCAGTGTCATAAGGCTAGTAGCAGCATGATGAGTGGATTTAGGGACGATGACTCTAGGTGAAGTAAGTCACACAGAAAAGGACACTTATCCTAAGATATCACTTAGAGAGGGAATGTCAAAATCGCTACACCTGAACTGAATTCCAAAACAGAACAGAGTCACACATTTAGAAAACACACTATGGCTGCTTAACGGGAAAGGTGAGGTGGGGTGATGCATAAAACAAGGGTTTCAAATTAGCTCAGATACCGTTCCAGAAGCCACATATGTAATAGACAAGACCTACTCCCTGCTCAGTGAACTGGACTCAACACCCCCTATTCACCGCCCAAGAATATATCTGACTAGGAAGAGTCTTAAAACCTATGTATTGATATCTCTCTGGAAGTGAATCAAGAGGGTGTAAAGCGGCATAAACACAGCAGGGAAAAGCAGCTAAACCCCATTATAAAAATAGATTACTTAAAAAAACAACCCATAAAACAAAGACAGTGAAAGAGAGAGAAATTCTTACAAAATCCGTTCAGGGGCTCTGATGCAACTGGATTGACCATATCTAGACCCACAGCTGGATGAGACAGAAGGCTGGACACTCTTGGGGCTGAGAGGATTGGTGAGGTTGGGTGAGCAAACGCAGACCCTTTAAAGTAATAGTGCGTGGTACCCATGCCATGGGTCCCAAATCTCCAGGTTCAAGGGCATCTTCCTACATCGAAAACATGCCTGGGAAACCCAGAAGATGGTACACCGTGTGATGGGGAAAGGTTTCTAAAACGCACCTCATTTCTCCTCTCCTTGTGCTCGGGTTCGCCATTCCAGCCGCTTCACTAACAATCTCCCTACTTGGAGAATCAGCACCGTTGACCTCCTGTTTCGTACAGGTCGCAATTTGTCCTGAGGATGAACGGGAAGAGGGGGAACCAATGAGAGACTAGCTCTAGGTGTTGGGACAGGCACAGGTCACTCTATTTTCCCATCAGGAAGAAGAATGAACCACAGGCTCAGCCTGCCCCCCGGAACCAGAATAGGGCCTGAAGCAATCCTGCGCTTTTGCGGCCAGCTCCCAAAAAAGCGAGTTGACAAATGGAGCTCAGGGGCACTGCAATTCACAAACCTGCAGAGTTATAAATGATAACTCTCGTCCACAAATATATTGAGGGAAGGCAACGAAGAGGATTTGAAAGCAAGGCAGAATTGCAGGAAACATATTTCAGAAGGTAGATTCGACTCGCCTTGAAAGCACATGAAAAGCGGCAAAGCGTTGACAATGAGGCCCTTGGCCAAAAAGGGCGTATGCGTTTTTTCCTGAATATATTCAGGAAAAAACGCATACGCCCTTTTTGGCCAACCAAGCAAGCCGGAAAGGCAAATCGGCGCTACAAAGAAGTCTCGCTTGCCAGCGGTCATAAGGGCCATGCTGAAAAAAGTGTAAAAACCAGAAATGCAGGACAGGCCATGGAGACATGGGAGCCTTGCTACGCTGATGGGCGGGATGGAAATTGCCAACAGCCACTCTGGAGAAGTGTACGCTGCGTCCTGAAACATGTAATAGACACAGCTGAGAGAGCATAGGGCACTTCCACTCATGGGCGTAGAAATCGGGAAACCTAAAAATCAACAAGACACAGGCACCCCAAAGTTTAGGGCTGCTCTGTTTCCAGAACCTCCACTTCGGTACACCTTAAATATCCCAGGAAAGAGAAAAATGGATAAAGAATTTGTGGTACTTATGCACAATGGAATATCACTCAGCCATGAAATCAGTGTCATAAGGCTAGTAGCAGCATGATGAGTGGATTTAGGGACGATGACTCTAGGTGAAGTAAGTCACACAGAAAAGGACACTTATCCTAAGATATCACTTAGAGAGGGAATGTCAAAATCGCTACACCTGAACTGAATTCCAAAACAGAACAGAGTCACACATTTAGAAAACACACTATGGCTGCTTAACGGGAAAGGTGAGGTGGGGTGATGCATAAAACAAGGGTTTCAAATTAGCTCAGATACCGTTCCAGAAGCCACATATGTAATAGACAAGACCTACTCCCTGCTCAGTGAACTGGACTCAACACCCCCTATTCACCGCCCAAGAATATATCTGACTAGGAAGAGTCTTAAAACCTATGTATTGATATCTCTCTGGAAGTGAATCAAGAGGGTGTAAAGCGGCATAAACACAGCAGGGAAAAGCAGCTAAACCCCATTATAAAAATAGATTACTTAAAAAAACAACCCATAAAACAAAGACAGTGAAAGAGAGAGAAATTCTTACAAAATCCGTTCAGGGGCTCTGATGCAACTGGATTGACCATATCTAGACCCACAGCTGGATGAGACAGAAGGCTGGACACTCTTGGGGCTGAGAGGATTGGTGAGGTTGGGTGAGCAAACGCAGACCCTTTAAAGTAATAGTGCGTGGTACCCATGCCATGGGTCCCAAATCTCCAGGTTCAAGGGCATCTTCCTACATCGAAAACATGCCTGGGAAACCCAGAAGATGGTACACCGTGTGATGGGGAAAGGTTTCTAAAACGCACCTCATTTCTCCTCTCCTTGTGCTCGGGTTCGCCATTCCAGCCGCTTCACTAACAATCTCCCTACTTGGAGAATCAGCACCGTTGACCTCCTGTTTCGTACAGGTCGCAATTTGTCCTGAGGATGAACGGGAAGAGGGGGAACCAATGAGAGACTAGCTCTAGGTGTTGGGACAGGCACAGGTCACTCTATTTTCCCATCAGGAAGAAGAATGAACCACAGGCTCAGCCTGCCCCCCGGAACCAGAATAGGGCCTGAAGCAATCCTGCGCTTTTGCGGCCAGCTCCCAAAAAAGCGAGTTGACAAATGGAGCTCAGGGGCACTGCAATTCACAAACCTGCAGAGTTATAAATGATAACTCTCGTCCACAAATATATTGAGGGAAGGCAACGAAGAGGATTTGAAAGCAAGGCAGAATTGCAGGAAACATATTTCAGAAGGTAGATTCGACTCGCCTTGAAAGCACATGAAAAGCGGCAAAGCGTTGACAATGAGGCCCTTGGCCAAAAAGGGCGTATGCGTTTTTTCCTGAATATATTCAGGAAAAAACGCATACGCCCTTTTTGGCCAACCAAGCAAGCCGGAAAGGCAAATCGGCGCTACAAAGAAGTCTCGCTTGCCAGCGGTCATAAGGGCCATGCTGAAAAAAGTGTAAAAACCAGAAATGCAGGACAGGCCATGGAGACATGGGAGCCTTGCTACGCTGATGGGCGGGATGGAAATTGCCAACAGCCACTCTGGAGAAGTGTACGCTGCGTCCTGAAACATGTAATAGACACAGCTGAGAGAGCATAGGGCACTTCCACTCATGGGCGTAGAAATCGGGAAACCTAAAAATCAACAAGACACAGGCACCCCAAAGTTTAGGGCTGCTCTGTTTCCAGAACCTCCACTTCGGTACACCTTAAATATCCCAGGAAAGAGAAAAATGGATAAAGAATTTGTGGTACTTATGCACAATGGAATATCACTCAGCCATGAAATCAGTGTCATAAGGCTAGTAGCAGCATGATGAGTGGATTTAGGGACGATGACTCTAGGTGAAGTAAGTCACACAGAAAAGGACACTTATCCTAAGATATCACTTAGAGAGGGAATGTCAAAATCGCTACACCTGAACTGAATTCCAAAACAGAACAGAGTCACACATTTAGAAAACACACTATGGCTGCTTAACGGGAAAGGTGAGGTGGGGTGATGCATAAAACAAGGGTTTCAAATTAGCTCAGATACCGTTCCAGAAGCCACATATGTAATAGACAAGACCTACTCCCTGCTCAGTGAACTGGACTCAACACCCCCTATTCACCGCCCAAGAATATATCTGACTAGGAAGAGTCTTAAAACCTATGTATTGATATCTCTCTGGAAGTGAATCAAGAGGGTGTAAAGCGGCATAAACACAGCAGGGAAAAGCAGCTAAACCCCATTATAAAAATAGATTACTTAAAAAAACAACCCATAAAACAAAGACAGTGAAAGAGAGAGAAATTCTTACAAAATCCGTTCAGGGGCTCTGATGCAACTGGATTGACCATATCTAGACCCACAGCTGGATGAGACAGAAGGCTGGACACTCTTGGGGCTGAGAGGATTGGTGAGGTTGGGTGAGCAAACGCAGACCCTTTAAAGTAATAGTGCGTGGTACCCATGCCATGGGTCCCAAATCTCCAGGTTCAAGGGCATCTTCCTACATCGAAAACATGCCTGGGAAACCCAGAAGATGGTACACCGTGTGATGGGGAAAGGTTTCTAAAACGCACCTCATTTCTCCTCTCCTTGTGCTCGGGTTCGCCATTCCAGCCGCTTCACTAACAATCTCCCTACTTGGAGAATCAGCACCGTTGACCTCCTGTTTCGTACAGGTCGCAATTTGTCCTGAGGATGAACGGGAAGAGGGGGAACCAATGAGAGACTAGCTCTAGGTGTTGGGACAGGCACAGGTCACTCTATTTTCCCATCAGGAAGAAGAATGAACCACAGGCTCAGCCTGCCCCCCGGAACCAGAATAGGGCCTGAAGCAATCCTGCGCTTTTGCGGCCAGCTCCCAAAAAAGCGAGTTGACAAATGGAGCTCAGGGGCACTGCAATTCACAAACCTGCAGAGTTATAAATGATAACTCTCGTCCACAAATATATTGAGGGAAGGCAACGAAGAGGATTTGAAAGCAAGGCAGAATTGCAGGAAACATATTTCAGAAGGTAGATTCGACTCGCCTTGAAAGCACATGAAAAGCGGCAAAGCGTTGACAATGAGGCCCTTGGCCAAAAAGGGCGTATGCGTTTTTTCCTGAATATATTCAGGAAAAAACGCATACGCCCTTTTTGGCCAACCAAGCAAGCCGGAAAGGCAAATCGGCGCTACAAAGAAGTCTCGCTTGCCAGCGGTCATAAGGGCCATGCTGAAAAAAGTGTAAAAACCAGAAATGCAGGACAGGCCATGGAGACATGGGAGCCTTGCTACGCTGATGGGCGGGATGGAAATTGCCAACAGCCACTCTGGAGAAGTGTACGCTGCGTCCTGAAACATGTAATAGACACAGCTGAGAGAGCATAGGGCACTTCCACTCATGGGCGTAGAAATCGGGAAACCTAAAAATCAACAAGACACAGGCACCCCAAAGTTTAGGGCTGCTCTGTTTCCAGAACCTCCACTTCGGTACACCTTAAATATCCCAGGAAAGAGAAAAATGGATAAAGAATTTGTGGTACTTATGCACAATGGAATATCACTCAGCCATGAAATCAGTGTCATAAGACTAGTAGCAGCATGATGAGTGGATTTAGGGACGATGACTCTAGGTGAAGTAAGTCACACAGAAAAGGACACTTATCCTAAGATATCACTTAGAGAGGGAATGTCAAAATCGCTACACCTGAACTGAATTCCAAAACAGAACAGAGTCACACATTTAGAAAACACACGATGGCTGCTTAACGGGAAAGGTGAGGTGGGGTGATGCATAAAACAAGGGTTTCAAATTAGCTCAGATACCGTTCCAGAAGCCACATATGTAATAGACAAGACCTACTCCCTGCTCAGTGAACTGGACTCAACACCCCCTATTCACTGCCCAAGAATATATCTGACTAGGAAGAGTCTTAAAACCTATGTATTGATATCTCTCTGGAAGTGAATCAAGAGGGTGTAAAGCGGCATAAACACAGCAGGGAAAAGCAGCTAAACCCCATTATAAAAATAGATTACTTAAAAAAACAACCCATAAAACAAAGACAGTGAAAGAGAGAGAAATTCTTACAAAATCCGTTCAGGGGCTCTGATGCAACTGGATTGACCATATCTAGACCCACAGCTGGATGAGACAGAAGGCTGGACACTCTTGGGGCTGAGAGGATTGGTGAGGTTGGGTGAGCAAACGCAGACCCTTTAAAGTAATACTGCGAGGTACCCATGTCATGGGTCCCAAATCTCCAGGTTCAAGGGCATCTTCCTACATCGAAAACATGCCTGGGAAACCCAGAAGATGGTACACCGTGTGATCGGGAAAGGTTTCTAAAACGCACCTCATTTCTCCTCTCCTTGTGCTCGGGTTCGCCATTCCAGCCGCTTCACTAACAATCTCCCTACTTGGAGAATCAGCACCGTAGACCTCCTGTTTCGTACAGGTCGCAAATTGTCCTGAGGATGAACGGGAAGAGGGGGAACCAATGAGAGACTAGCTCTAGGTGTTGGGACAGGCACAGGTCACTCAATATTCCCATCAGGAAGAAGAATGAACCACAGGCTCAGCCTGCCCCCTGGAACCAGAATAGGGCCTGAAGCAATCCTGCGCTTTTGCGGCCAGCTCCCAAATAAGCGAGTTGACAAATGGACCTCAGGGGCACTGCAATTCACAAACCTGCAGAGTGATAAATGATAACTCTCGTCCACAAATATATTGAGGGAAGGCAACGAAGAGGATTTGAAAGCAAGGCAGAATTGCAGGAAACTGTTTTCAGGAGGTAGATACGACTCGCCTTGAAAGCACATGAAAAGCGGCAAAGCGTTGACAATGAGGCCCTTGGCAAAAAAGGGCGTATGAGTTTTTTCCTGAATATATTCAGGAAAAAACGCATACGCCCTTTTTGGCCAACCAAGCAAGCCGGAAAGGCAAATCGGCGCTACAAAGAAGTCTCGCTTGCCAGCGGTCATAAGGGCCATCCTGAAAAAAGTGTAAAAACCAGAAATGCAGGACAGGCCATGGAGACATGGGAGCCTTGCTACGCTGATGGGCGGGATGGAAATTGCCAACAGCCACTCTGGAGAAGTGTACGCTGCGTCCTGAAACATGTAATAGACACAGCTGAGAGAGCATAGGGCACTTCCACTCATGGGCGTAGAAATCGGGAAACCTAAAAATCAACAAGACACAGGCACCCCAAAGTTTAGGGCTGCTCTGTTTCCAGAACCTCCACTTCGGTACACCTTAAATATCCCAGGAAAGAGAAAAATGGATAAAGAATTTGTGGTACTTATGCACAATGGAATATCACTCAGCCATGAAATCAGTGTCATAAGGCTAGTAGCAGCATGATGAGTGGATTTAGGGACGATGACTCTAGGTGAAGTAAGTCACACAGAAAAGGACACTTATCCTAAGATATCACTTAGAGAGGGAATGTCAAAATCGCTACACCTGAACTGAATTCCAAAACAGAACAGAGTCACACATTTAGAAAACACACTATGGCTGCTTAACGGGAAAGGTGAGGTGGGGTGATGCATAAAACAAGGGTTTCAAATTAGCTCAGATACCGTTCCAGAAGCCACATATGTAATAGACAAGACCTACTCCCTGCTCAGTGAACTGGACTCAACACCCCCTATTCACCGCCCAAGAATATATCTGACTAGGAAGAGTCTTAAAACCTATGTATTGATATCTCTCTGGAAGTGAATCAAGAGGGTGTAAAGCGGCATAAACACAGCAGGGAAAAGCAGCTAAACCCCATTATAAAAATAGATTACTTAAAAAAACAACCCATAAAACAAAGACAGTGAAAGAGAGAGAAATTCTTACAAAATCCGTTCAGGGGCTCTGATGCAACTGGATTGACCATATCTAGACCCACAGCTGGATGAGACAGAAGGCTGGACACTCTTGGGGCTGAGAGGATTGGTGAGGTTGGGTGAGCAAACGCAGACCCTTTAAAGTAATAGTGCGTGGTACCCATGCCATGGGTCCCAAATCTCCAGGTTCAAGGGCATCTTCCTACATCGAAAACATGCCTGGGAAACCCAGAAGATGGTACACCGTGTGATGGGGAAAGGTTTCTAAAACGCACCTCATTTCTCCTCTCCTTGTGCTCGGGTTCGCCATTCCAGCCGCTTCACTAACAATCTCCCTACTTGGAGAATCAGCACCGTTGACCTCCTGTTTCGTACAGGTCGCAATTTGTCCTGAGGATGAACGGGAAGAGGGGGAACCAATGAGAGACTAGCTCTAGGTGTTGGGACAGGCACAGGTCACTCTATTTTCCCATCAGGAAGAAGAATGAACCACAGGCTCAGCCTGCCCCCCGGAACCAGAATAGGGCCTGAAGCAATCCTGCGCTTTTGCGGCCAGCTCCCAAAAAAGCGAGTTGACAAATGGAGCTCAGGGGCACTGCAATTCACAAACCTGCAGAGTTATAAATGATAACTCTCGTCCACAAATATATTGAGGGAAGGCAACGAAGAGGATTTGAAAGCAAGGCAGAATTGCAGGAAACATATTTCAGAAGGTAGATTCGACTCGCCTTGAAAGCACATGAAAAGCGGCAAAGCGTTGACAATGAGGCCCTTGGCCAAAAAGGGCGTATGCGTTTTTTCCTGAATATATTCAGGAAAAAACGCATACGCCCTTTTTGGCCAACCAAGCAAGCCGGAAAGGCAAATCGGCGCTACAAAGAAGTCTCGCTTGCCAGCGGTCATAAGGGCCATGCTGAAAAAAGTGTAAAAACCAGAAATGCAGGACAGGCCATGGAGACATGGGAGCCTTGCTACGCTGATGGGCGGGATGGAAATTGCCAACAGCCACTCTGGAGAAGTGTACGCTGCGTCCTGAAACATGTAATAGACACAGCTGAGAGAGCATAGGGCACTTCCACTCATGGGCGTAGAAATCGGGAAACCTAAAAATCAACAAGACACAGGCACCCCAAAGTTTAGGGCTGCTCTGTTTCCAGAACCTCCACTTCGGTACACCTTAAATATCCCAGGAAAGAGAAAAATGGATAAAGAATTTGTGGTACTTATGCACAATGGAATATCACTCAGCCATGAAATCAGTGTCATAAGGCTAGTAGCAGCATGATGAGTGGATTTAGAGACGATGACTCTAGGTGAAGTAAGTCACACAGAAAAGGACACTTATCCTAAGATATCACTTAGAGAGGGAATGTCAAAATCGCTACACCTGAACTGAATTCCAAAACAGAACAGAGTCACACATTTAGAAAACACACGATGGCTGCTTAACGGGAAAGGTGAGGTGGGGTGATGCATAAAACAAGGGTTTGAAATTAGCTCAGATACCGTTCCAGAAGCCACATATGTAATAGACAAGACCTACTCCCTGCTCAGTGAACTGGACTCAACACCCCCTATTCACCGCCCAAGAATATATCTGACTAGGAAGAGTCTTAAAACCTATGTATTGATATCTCTCTGGAAGTGAATCAAGAGGGTGTAAAGCGGCATAAACACAGCAGGGAAAAGCAGCTAAACCCCATTATAAAAATAGATTACTTAAAAAAACAACCCATAAAACAAAGACAGTGAAAGAGAGAGAAATTCTTACAAAATCCGTTCAGGGGCTCTGATGCAACTGGATTGACCATATCTAGACCCACAGCTGGATGAGACAGAAGGCTGGACACTCTTGGGGCTGAGAGGATTGGTGAGGTTGGGTGAGCAAACGCAGACCCTTTAAAGTAATACTGCGTGGTACCCATGCCATGGGTCCCAAATCTCCAGGTTCAAGGGCATCTTCCTACATCGAAAACATGCCTGGGAAACCCAGAAGATGGTACACCGTGTGATCGGGAAAGGTTTCTAAAACG
The DNA here is from genome assembly GCF_028564815.1 of Eubalaena glacialis. Classification (NCBI taxonomy): domain Eukaryota; kingdom Metazoa; phylum Chordata; class Mammalia; order Artiodactyla; family Balaenidae; genus Eubalaena; species Eubalaena glacialis. Next base: position 73,494,481 of record NC_083716.1, read on the forward strand.
CACCTCATTTCTCCTCTCCTTGTGCTCGGGTTCGCCATTCCAGCCGCTTCACTAACAATCTCCCTACTTGGAGAATCAGCACCATTGACCTCCTGTTTCGTACAGGTCGCAATTTGTCCTGAGGATGAACGGGAAGAGGGGGAACCAATGAGAGACTAGCTCTAGGTGTTGGGACAGGCACAGGTCACTCTATTTTCCCATCAGGAAGAAGAATGAACCACAGGCTCAGCCTGCCCCCCGGAACCAGAATAGGGCCTGAAGCAATCCTGCGCTTTTGCGGCCAGCTCCCAAAAAAGCGAGTTGACAAATGGAGCTCAGGGGCACTGCAATTCACAAACCTGCAGAGTTATAAATGATAACTCTCGTCCACAAATATATTGAGGGAAGGCAACGAAGAGGATTTGAAAGCAAGGCAGAATTGCAGGAAACATATTTCAGAAGGTAGATTCGACTCGCCTTGAAAGCACATGAAAAGCGGCAAAGCGTTGACAATGAGGCCCTTGGCCAAAAAGGGCGTATGCGTTTTTTCCTGAATATATTCAGGAAAAAACGCATACGCCCTTTTTGGCCAACCAAGCAAGCCGGAAAGGCAAATCGGCGCTACAAAGAAGTCTCGCTTGCCAGCGGTCATAAGGGCCATGCTGAAAAAAGTGTAAAAACCAGAAATGCAGGACAGGCCATGGAGACATGGGAGCCTTGCTACGCTGATGGGCGGGATGGAAATTGCCAACAGCCACTCTGGAGAAGTGTACGCTGCGTCCTGAAACATGTAATAGACACAGCTGAGAGAGCATAGGGCACTTCCACTCATGGGCGTAGAAATCGGGAAACCTAAAAATCAACAAGACACAGGCACCCCAAAGTTTAGGGCTGCTCTGTTTCCAGAACCTCCACTTCGGTACACCTTAAATATCCCAGGAAAGAGAAAAATGGATAAAGAATTTGTGGTACTTATGCACAATGGAATATCACTCAGCCATGAAATCAGTGTCATAAGGCTAGTAGCAGCATGATGAGTGGATTTAGGGACGATGACTCTAGGTGAAGTAAGTCACACAGAAAAGGACACTTATCCTAAGATATCACTTAGAGAGGGAATGTCAAAATCGCTACACCTGAACTGAATTCCAAAACAGAACAGAGTCACACATTTAGAAAACACACTATGGCTGCTTAACGGGAAAGGTGAGGTGGGGTGATGCATAAAACAAGGGTTTCAAATTAGCTCAGATACCGTTCCAGAAGCCACATATGTAATAGACAAGACCTACTCCCTGCTCAGTGAACTGGACTCAACACCCCCTATTCACCGCCCAAGAATATATCTGACTAGGAAGAGTCTTAAAACCTATGTATTGATATCTCTCTGGAAGTGAATCAAGAGGGTGTAAAGCGGCATAAACACAGCAGGGAAAAGCAGCTAAACCCCATTATAAAAATAGATTACTTAAAAAAACAACCCATAAAACAAAGACAGTGAAAGAGAGAGAAATTCTTACAAAATCCGTTCAGGGGCTCTGATGCAACTGGATTGACCATATCTAGACCCACAGCTGGATGAGACAGAAGGCTGGACACTCTTGGGGCTGAGAGGATTGGTGAGGTTGGGTGAGCAAACGCAGACCCTTTAAAGTAATAGTGCGTGGTACCCATGCCATGGGTCCCAAATCTCCAGGTTCAAGGGCATCTTCCTACATCGAAAACATGCCTGGGAAACCCAGAAGATGGTACACCGTGTGATGGGGAAAGGTTTCTAAAACGCACCTCATTTCTCCTCTCCTTGTGCTCGGGTTCGCCATTCCAGCCGCTTCACTAACAATCTCCCTACTTGGAGAATCAGCACCGTTGACCTCCTGTTTCGTACAGGTCGCAATTTGTCCTGAGGATGAACGGGAAGAGGGGGAACCAATGAGAGACTAGCTCTAGGTGTTGGGACAGGCACAGGTCACTCTATTTTCCCATCAGGAAGAAGAATGAACCACAGGCTCAGCCTGCCCCCCGGAACCAGAATAGGGCCTGAAGCAATCCTGCGCTTTTGCGGCCAGCTCCCAAAAAAGCGAGTTGACAAATGGAGCTCAGGGGCACTGCAATTCACAAACCTGCAGAGTTATAAATGATAACTCTCGTCCACAAATATATTGAGGGAAGGCAACGAAGAGGATTTGAAAGCAAGGCAGAATTGCAGGAAACATATTTCAGAAGGTAGATTCGACTCGCCTTGAAAGCACATGAAAAGCGGCAAAGCGTTGACAATGAGGCCCTTGGCCAAAAAGGGCGTATGCGTTTTTTCCTGAATATATTCAGGAAAAAACGCATACGCCCTTTTTGGCCAACCAAGCAAGCCGGAAAGGCAAATCGGCGCTACAAAGAAGTCTCGCTTGCCAGCGGTCATAAGGGCCATGCTGAAAAAAGTGTAAAAACCAGAAATGCAGGACAGGCCATGGAGACATGGGAGCCTTGCTACGCTGATGGGCGGGATGGAAATTGCCAACAGCCACTCTGGAGAAGTGTACGCTGCGTCCTGAAACATGTAATAGACACAGCTGAGAGAGCATAGGGCACTTCCACTCATGGGCGTAGAAATCGGGAAACCTAAAAATCAACAAGACACAGGCACCCCAAAGTTTAGGGCTGCTCTGTTTCCAGAACCTCCACTTCGGTACACCTTAAATATCCCAGGAAAGAGAAAAATGGATAAAGAATTTGTGGTACTTATGCACAATGGAATATCACTCAGCCATGAAATCAGTGTCATAAGGCTAGTAGCAGCATGATGAGTGGATTTAGAGACGATGACTCTAGGTGAAGTAAGTCACACAGAAAAGGACACTTATCCTAAGATATCACTTAGAGAGGGAATGTCAAAATCGCTACACCTGAACTGAATTCCAAAACAGAACAGAGTCACACATTTAGAAAACACACGATGGCTGCTTAACGGGAAAGGTGAGGTGGGGTGATGCATAAAACAAGGGTTTGAAATTAGCTCAGATACCGTTCCAGAAGCCACATATGTACTAGACAAGACCTACTCCCTGCTCAGTGAACTGGACTCAACACCCCCTATTCACCGCCCAAGAATATATCTGACTAGGAAGAGTCTTAAAACCTATGTATTGATATCTCTCTGGAAGTGAATCAAGAGGGTGTAAAGCGGCATAAACACAGCAGGGAAAAGCAGCTAAACCCCATTATAAAAATAGATTACTTAAAAAAACAACCCATAAAACAAAGACAGTGAAAGAGAGAGAAATTCTTACAAAATCCGTTCAGGGGCTCTGATGCAACTGGATTGACCATATCTAGACCCACAGCTGGATGAGACAGAAGGCTGGACACTCTTGGGGCTGAGAGGATTGGTGAGGTTGGGTGAGCAAACGCAGACCCTTTAAAGTAATACTGCGTGGTACCCATGCCATGGGTCCCAAATCTCCAGGTTCAAGGGCATCTTCCTACATCGAAAACATGCCTGGGAAACCCAGAAGATGGTACACCGTGTGATCGGGAAAGGTTTCTAAAACGCACCTCATTTCTCCTCTCCTTGTGCTCGGGTTCGCCATTCCAGCCGCTTCACTAACAATCTCCCTACTTGGAGAATCAGCACCATTGACCTCCTGTTTCGTACAGGTCGCAATTTGTCCTGAGGATGAACGGGAAGAGGGGGAACCAATGAGAGACTAGCTCTAGGTGTTGGGACAGGCACAGGTCACTCTATTTTCCCATCAGGAAGAAGAATGAACCACAGGCTCAGCCTGCCCCCCGGAACCAGAATAGGGCCTGAAGCAATCCTGCGCTTTTGCGGCCAGCTCCCAAAAAAGCGAGTTGACAAATGGAGCTCAGGGGCACTGCAATTCACAAACCTGCAGAGTTATAAATGATAACTCTCGTCCACAAATATATTGAGGGAAGGCAACGAAGAGGATTTGAAAGCAAGGCAGAATTGCAGGAAACATATTTCAGAAGGTAGATTCGACTCGCCTTGAAAGCACATGAAAAGCGGCAAAGCGTTGACAATGAGGCCCTTGGCCAAAAAGGGCGTATGCGTTTTTTCCTGAATATATTCAGGAAAAAACGCATACGCCCTTTTTGGCCAACCAAGCAAGCCGGAAAGGCAAATCGGCGCTACAAAGAAGTCTCGCTTGCCAGCGGTCATAAGGGCCATGCTGAAAAAAGTGTAAAAACCAGAAATGCAGGACAGGCCATGGAGACATGGGAGCCTTGCTACGCTGATGGGCGGGATGGAAATTGCCAACAGCCACTCTGGAGAAGTGTACGCTGCGTCCTGAAACATGTAATAGACACAGCTGAGAGAGCATAGGGCACTTCCACTCATGGGCGTAGAAATCGGGAAACCTAAAAATCAACAAGACACAGGCACCCCAAAGTTTAGGGCTGCTCTGTTTCCAGAACCTCCACTTCGGTACACCTTAAATATCCCAGGAAAGAGAAAAATGGATAAAGAATTTGTGGTACTTATGCACAATGGAATATCACTCAGCCATGAAATCAGTGTCATAAGGCTAGTAGCAGCATGATGAGTGGATTTAGGGACGATGACTCTAGGTGAAGTAAGTCACACAGAAAAGGACACTTATCCTAAGATATCACTTAGAGAGGGAATGTCAAAATCGCTACACCTGAACTGAATTCCAAAACAGAACAGAGTCACACATTTAGAAAACACACTATGGCTGCTTAACGGGAAAGGTGAGGTGGGGTGATGCATAAAACAAGGGTTTCAAATTAGCTCAGATACCGTTCCAGAAGCCACATATGTACTAGACAAGACCTACTCCCTGCTCAGTGAACTGGACTCAACACCCCCTATTCACCGCCCAAGAATATATCTGACTAGGAAGAGTCTTAAAACCTATGTATTGATATCTCTCTGGAAGTGAATCAAGAGGGTGTAAAGCGGCATAAACACAGCAGGGAAAAGCAGCTAAACCCCATTATAAAAATAGATTACTTAAAAAAACAACCCATAAAACAAAGACAGTGAAAGAGAGAGAAATTCTTACAAAATCCGTTCAGGGGCTCTGATGCAACTGGATTGACCATATCTAGACCCACAGCTGGATGAGACAGAAGGCTGGACACTCTTGGGGCTGAGAGGATTGGTGAGGTTGGGTGAGCAAACGCAGACCCTTTAAAGTAATAGTGCGTGGTACCCATGCCATGGGTCCCAAATCTCCAGGTTCAAGGGCATCTTCCTACATCGAAAACATGCCTGGGAAACCCAGAAGATGGTACACCGTGTGATCGGGAAAGGTTTCTAAAACGCACCTCATTTCTCCTCTCCTTGTGCTCGGGTTCGCCATTCCAGCCGCTTCACTAACAATCTCCCTACTTGGAGAATCAGCACCGTAGACCTCCTGTTTCGTACAGGTCGCAAATTGTCCTGAGGATGAACGGGAAGAGGGGGAACCAATGAGAGACTAGCTCAAGGTGTTGGGACAGGCACAGGTCACTCTATTTTCCCATCAGGAAGAAGAATGAACCACAGGCTCAGCCTGCCCCCCGGAACCAGAATAGGGCCTGAAGCAATCCTGCGCTTTTGCGGCCAGCTCCCAAATAAGCGAGTTGACAAATGGAGCTCAGGGGCACTGCAATTCACAAACCTGCAGAGTTATAAATGATAACTCTCGTCCACAAATATATTGAGGGAAGGCAACGAAGAGGATTTGAAAGCAAGGCAGAATTGCAGGAAACAGTTTTCAGGAGGTAGATACGACTCGCCTTGAAAGCACATGAAAAGCGGCAAAGCGTTGACAATGAGGCCCTTGGCCAAAAAGGGCGTATGCGTTTTTTCCTGAATATATTCAGGAAAAAACGCATACGCCCTTTTAGGGCCCACCAAGCAAGCCGGAAAGGCAAATCGGCGCTACAAAGAAGTCTCGCTTGCCAGCGGTCATAAGGGCCATGCTGAAAAAAGTGTAAAAACCAGAAATGCAGGACAGGCCATGGAGACATGGGAGCCTTGCTACGCTGATGGGCGGGATGGAAATTGCCAACAGCCACTCTGGAGAAGTGTACGCTGCGTCCTGAAACATGTAATAGACACAGCTGAGAGAGCATAGGGCACTTCCACTCATGGGCGTAGAAATCGGGAAACCTAAAAATCAACAAGACACAGGCACCCCAAAGTTTAGGGCTGCTCTGTTTCCAGAACCTCCACTTCGGTACACCTTAAATATCCCAGGAAAGAGAAAAATGGATAAAGAGTTGTGGTACTTATGCACAATGGAATATCACTCAGCCATGAAATCAGTGTCATAAGGCTAGTAGCAGCATGATGAGTGGATTTAGGGACGATGACTCTAGGTGAAGTAAGTCACACAGAAAAGGACACTTATCCTAAGATATCACTTAGAGAGGGAATGTCAAAATCGCTACACCTGAACTGAATTCCAAAACAGAACAGAGTCACACATTTAGAAAACACACTATGGCTGCTTAACGGGAAAGGTGAGGTGGGGTGATGCATAAAACAAGGGTTTCAAATTAGCTCAGATACCGTTCCAGAAGCCACATATGTAATAGACAAGACCTACTCCCTGCTCAGTGAACTGGACTCAACACCCCCTATTCACTGCCCAAGAATATATCTGACTAGGAAGAGTCTTAAAACCTATGTATTGATATCTCTCTGGAAGTGAATCAAGAGGGTGTAAAGCGGCATAAACACAGCAGGGAAAAGCAGCTAAACCCCATTATAAAAATAGATTACTTAAAAAAACAACCCATAAAACAAAGACAGTGAAAGAGAGAGAAATTCTTACAAAATCCGTTCAGGGGCTCTGATGCAACTGGATTGACCATATCTAGACCCACAGCTGGATGAGACAGAAGGCTGGACACTCTTGGGGCTGAGAGGATTGGTGAGGTTGGGTGAGCAAACGCAGACCCTTTAAAGTAATAGTGCGTGGTACCCATGCCATGGGTCCCAAATCTCCAGGTTCAAGGGCATCTTCCTACATCGAAAACATGCCTGGGAAACCCAGAAGATGGTACACCGTGTGATCGGGAAAGGTTTCTAAAACGCACCTCATTTCTGCTCTCCTTGTGCTCGGGTTCGCCATTCCAGCCGCTTCACTAACAATCTCCCTACTTGGAGAATCAGCACCGTTGACCTCCTGTTTCGTACAGCTCGCAATTTGTCCTGAGGATGAACGGGAAGAGGGGGAACCAATGAGAGACTAGCTCTAGGTGTTGGGACAGGCACAGGTCACTCTATTTTCCCATCAGGAAGAAGAATGAACCACAGGCTCAGCCTGCCCCCCGGAACCAGAATAGGGCCTGAAGCAATCCTGCGCTTTTGCGGCCAGCTCCCAAAAAAGCGAGTTGACAAATGGAGCTCAGGGGCACTGCAATTCACAAACCTGCAGAGTTATAAATGAGAACTCTCGTCCACAAATATATTGAGGGAAGGCAACGAAGAGGATTTGAAAGCAAGGCAGAATTGCAGGAAACAGTTTTCAGGAGGTAGATACGACTCGCCTTGAAAGCACATGAAAAGCGGCAAAGCATTGACAATGAGGCCCTTGGCCAAAAAGGGCGTATGCGTTTTTTCCTAAATATATTCAGGAAAAAACGCATACGCCCTTTTAGGGCCCACCAAGCAAGCCGGAAAGGCAAATCGGCGCTACAAAGAAGTCTCGCTTGCCAGCGGTCAAAAGGGCCATGCTGAAAAAAGTGTAAAAACCAGAAATGCAGGACAGGCCATGGAGACATGGGAGCCTTGCTACGCTGATGGGCGGGATGGAAATTGCCAACAGCCACTCTGGAGAAGTGTACGCTGCGTCCTGAAACATGTAATAGACACAGCTGAGAGAGCATAGGGCACTTCCACTCATGGGCGTAGAAATCGGGAAACCTAAAAATCAACAAGACACAGGCACCCCAAAGTTTAGGGCTGCTCTGTTTCCAGAACCTCCACTTCGGTACACCTTAAATATCCCAGGAAAGAGAAAAATGGATAAAGAGTTGTGGTACTTATGCACAATGGAATATCACTCAGCCATGAAATCAGTGTCATAAGGCTAGTAGCAGCATGATGAGTGGATTTAGGGACGATGACTCTAGGTGAAGTAAGTCACACAGAAAAGGACACTTATCCTAAGATATCACTTAGAGAGGGAATGTCAAAATCGCTACACCTGAACTGAATTCCAAAACAGAACAGAGTCACACATTTAGAAAACACACTATGGCTGCTTATCGGGAAAGGTGAGGTGGGGTGATGCATAAAACAAGGGTTTCAAATTAGCTCAGATACCGTTCCAGAAGCCACATATGTAATAGACAAGACCTACTCCCTGCTCAGTGAACTGGACTCAACACCCCCTATTCACCGCCCAAGAATATATCTGACTAGGAAGAGTCTTAAAACCTATGTATTGATATCTCTCTGGAAGTGAATCAAGAGGGTGTAAAGCGGCATAAACACAGCAGGGAAAAGCAGCTAAACCCCATTATAAAAATAGATTACTTAAAAAAACAACCCATAAAACAAAGACAGTGAAAGAGAGAGAAATTCTTACAAAATCCGTTCAGGGGCTCTGATGCAACTGGATTGACCATATCTAGACCCACAGCTGGATGAGACAGAAGGCTGGACACTCTTGGGGCTGAGAGGATTGGTGAGGTTGGGTGAGCAAACGCAGACCCTTTAAAGTAATAGTGCGTGGTACCCATGCCATGGGTCCCAAATCTCCAGGTTCAAGGGCATCTTCCTACATCGAAAACATGCCTGGGAAACCCAGAAGATGGTACACCGTGTGATCGGGAAAGGTTTCTAAAACGCACCTCATTTCTCCTCTCCTTGTGCTCGGGTTCGCCATTCCAGCCGCTTCACTAACAATCTCCCTACTTGGAGAATCAGCACCGTAGACCTCCTGTTTCGTACAGGTCGCAAATTGTCCTGAGGATGAACGGGAAGAGGGGGAACCAATGAGAGACTAGCTCAAGGTGTTGGGACAGGCACAGGTCACTCAATATTCCCATCAGGAAGAAGAATGAACCACAGGCTCAGCCTGCCCCCCGGAACCAGAATAGGGCCTGAAGCAATCCTGCGCTTTTGCGGCCAGCTCCCAAAAAAGCGAGTTGACAAATGGAGCTCAGGGGCACTGTAATTCACAAACCTGCAGAGTTATAAATGATAACTCTCGTCCACAAATATATTGAGGGAAGGCAACGAAGAGGATTTGAAAGCAAGGCAGAATTGCAGGAAACAGTTTTCAGGAGGTAGATACGACTCGCCTTGAAAGCACATGAAAAGCGGCAAAGCATTGACAATGAGGCCCTTGGCCAAAAAGGGCGTATGCGTTTTTTCCTAAATATATTCAGGAAAAAACGCATACGCCCTTTTAGGGCCCACCAAGCAAGCCGGAAAGGCAAATCGGCGCTACAAAGAAGTCTCGCTTGCCAGCGGTCAAAAGGGCCATGCTGAAAAAAGTGTAAAAACCAGAAATGCAGGACAGGCCATGGAGACATGGGAGCCTTGCTACGCTGATGGGCGGGATGGAAATTGCCAACAGCCACTCTGGAGAAGTGTACGCTGCGTCCTGAAACATGTAATAGACACAGCTGAGAGAGCATAGGGCACTTCCACTCATGGGCGTAGAAATCGGGAAACCTAAAAATCAACAAGACACAGGCACCCCAAAGTTTAGGGCTGCTCTGTTTCCAGAACCTCCACTTCGGTACACCTTAAATATCCCAGGAAAGAGAAAAATGGATAAAGAGTTGTGGTACTTATGCACAATGGAATATCACTCAGCCATGAAATCAGTGTCATAAGGCTAGTAGCAGCATGATGAGTGGATTTAGGGACGATGACTCTAGGTGAAGTAAGTCACACAGAAAAGGACACTTATCCTAAGATATCACTTAGAGAGGGAATGTCAAAATCGCTACACCTGAACTGAATTCCAAAACAGAACAGAGTCACACATTTAGAAAACACACTATGGCTGCTTAACGGGAAAGGTGAGGTGGGGTGATGCATAAAACAAGGGTTTCAAATTAGCTCAGATACCGTTCCAGAAGCCACATATGTAATAGACAAGACCTACTCCCTGCTCAGTGAACTGGACTCAACACCCCCTATTCACCGCCCAAGAATATATCTGACTAGGAAGAGTCTTAAAACCTATGTATTGATATCTCTCTGGAAGTGAATCAAGAGGGTGTAAAGCGGCATAAACACAGCAGGGAAAAGCAGCTAAACCCCATTATAAAAATAGATTACTTAAAAAAACAACCCATAAAACAAAGACAGTGAAAGAGAGAGAAATTCTTACAAAATCCGTTCAGGGGCTCTGATGCAACTGGATTGACCATATCTAGACCCACAGCTGGATGAGACAGAAGGCTGGACACTCTTGGGGCTGAGAGGATTGGTGAGGTTGGGTGAGCAAACGCAGACCCTTTAAAGTAATAGTGCGTGGTACCCATGCCATGGGTCCCAAATCTCCAGGTTCAAGGGCATCTTCCTACATCGAAAACATGCCTGGGAAACCCAGAAGATGGTACACCGTGTGATCGGGAAAGGTTTCTAAAACGCACCTCATTTCTCCTCTCCTTGTGCTCGGGTTCGCCATTCCAGCCGCTTCACTAACAATCTCCCTACTTGGAGAATCAGCACCGTTGACCTCCTGTTTCGTACAGGTTGCAATTTGTCCTGAGGATGAACGGGAAGAGGGGGAACCAATGAGAGACTAGCTCTAGGTGTTGGGACAGGCACAGGTCACTCTATTTTCCCATCAGGAAGAAGAATGAACCACAGGCTCAGCCTGCCCCCCGGAACCAGAATAGGGCCTGAAGCAATCCTGCGCTTTTGCGGCCAGCTCCCAAAAAAGCGAGTTGACAAATGGAGCTCAGGGGCACTGCAATTCACAAACCTGCAGAGTTATAAATGAGAACTCTCGTCCACAAATATATTGAGGGAAGGCAACGAAGAGGATTTGAAAGCAAGGCAGAATTGCAGGAAACATATTTCAGAAGGTAGATTCGACTCGCCTTGAAAGCACATGAAAAGCGGCAAAGCGTTGACAATGAGGCCCTTGGCCAAAAAGGGCGTATGCGTTTTTTCCTGAATATATTCAGGAAAAAACGCATACGCCCTTTTAGGGCCAACCAAGCAAGCCGGAAAGGCAAATCGGCGCTACAAAGAAGTCTCGCTTGCCAGCGGTCATAAGGGCCATGCTGAAAAAAGTGTAAAAACCAGAAATGCAGGACAGGCCATGGAGACATGGGAGCCTTGCTACGCTGATGGGCGGGATGGAAATTGCCAACAGCCACTCTGGAGAAGTGTACGCTGCGTCCTGAAACATGTAATAGACACAGCTGAGAGAGCATAGGGCACTTCCACTCATGGGCGTAGAAATCGGGAAACCTAAAAATCAACAAGACACAGGCACCCCAAAGTTTAGGGCTGCTCTGTTTCCAGAACCTCCACTTCGGTACACCTTAAATATCCCAGGAAAGAGAAAAATGGATAAAGAATTTGTGGTACTTATGCACAATGGAATATCACTCAGCCATGAAATCAGTGTCATAAGGCTAGTAGCAGCATGATGAGTGGATTTAGGGACGATGACTCTAGGTGAAGTAAGTCACACAGAAAAGGACACTTATCCTAAGATATCACTTAGAGAGGGAATGTCAAAATCGCTACACCTGAACTGAATTCCAAAACAGAACAGAGTCACACATTTAGAAAACACACTATGGCTGCTTAACGGGAAAGGTGAGGCGGGGAGATGCATAAAATAAGGGTTTGACTTTAGCTCAGATACCTTTCCAGAAGCCAAATATGTAATAGACAAGACCTACTCCCTGCTCAGTGAACTGGACTCAACACCCCCTATTCACCGCCCAAGAATATATCTGACTAGTAAGAGTCTTAAAACCTATGTATTGATATCTCTCTGGAAGTGAATCAAGAGGGTGTAAAGCGGCATAAACACAGCAGGGAAAAGCAGCTAAACCCCATTGTAAAAATAGATTACTTAAAAAAAACCCATAAAACAAAGACAGTGAAAGAGAGAGAAATTCTTACAAAATCCGTTCAGGGGCTCTGATGCAACCTGGATTGACCATATCTAGACCCACAGCTGGATGAGACATAAGGCTGGACACTCTTGGGGCTGAGAGGATTGGTGAGGTTGGGTGAGCAAACGCAGACCCTTTAAAGTAATACTGCGTGGTACCCATGCCATGGGTCCCAAATCTCCAGGTTCAAGGGCATCTTTCAACATCGAAAACATGCCTGGGAAACCCAGAAGATGGTACACCGTGTGATCGGGAAAGGTTTCTAAAACGCACCTCATTTCTCCTCTCCTTGTGCTCGGGTTCGCCATTCCAGCCGCTTCACTAACAATCTCCCTACTTGGAGAATCAGCACCGTTGACCTCCTGTTTCTTACAGCTCGCAATTTGTCCTGAGGATGAACGGGAAGAGGGGGAACCAATGAGAGACTAGCTCTAGGTGTTGGGACAGGCACAGGTCACTCTATTTTCTCATCAGGAAGAAGAATGAACCACAGGCTCAGCCTGACCCCCGGAACCAGAATAGGGCCTGAAGCAATCCTGCGCTTTTGCGGCCAGCTCCCAAAAAAGCGAGTTGACAAATGGAGCTCAGGGGCACTGCAATTCTCAAACCTGCAGAGTTATAAATGATAACTCTCGTCCACAAATATATTGAGGGAAGGCAACGAAGAGGATTTGAAAGCAAGGCAGAATTGCAGGAAACAGAATTCAGGAGGTAGATTCGACTCACCTTGAAAGCACATGAAAAGCGGCAAAGCGTTGACAATGATGCCCTTGGCCAAAAAGGGCGTATGCGTTTTTTCCTGAATATATTCAGGAAAAAACGCATACGCCCTTTTTGGCCAACCAAGCAAGCCAGAAAGGCAAATCGGCGCTACAAAGTAGTCTCGCTTGCCAGCGGTCAGAAGGGCCATGCTGAAAAAAGTGTAAAAACCAGAAATGCAGGACAGGCCATGGAGACATGGGAGCCTTGCTACGCTGATGGGCGGGATGGAAATTTCCAACAGCCACTCTGGAGAAGTGTACGCTGTGTCCTGTAATATGTAATAGACACAGCTTAGAGAGCATAGGGCACTTCCACTCATGGGCGTAGAAATCGGGAAACCTAAAAATCAACAAGACACAGGCACCCCAAAGTTTAGGGCTGCTCTGTTTCCAAAAACCTCCACTTCGGTACACCTTAAATATCCCAGGAAAGAGAAAAATGGATAAAGAAGTAGTGGTACTTATGCACAATGGAATGTCACTCAGCCATGAAATCAGTGTCATAAGGCTAGTAGCAGCATGATGAGTGGATTTAGGGACGATGACTCTAAGTGAAGTAAGTCACACAGAAAAGGACACTTATCCTAAGATATCACTTAGAGAGGGAATGTCAACATCGCTACACCTGAACTGAATTCCAAAACAGAACAGAGTCACACATTTAGAAAACACACTATGGCTGCTTAACGGGAAAGGTGAGGCGGGGTGATGCATAAAACAAGGGTTTGACTTTAGCTCAGATACCTTTCCAGAAGCCAAATATGTAATAGACAATACCTACTCCCTGCTCAGTGAAATGGACTCAACACCCCCTATTCACCGCCCAAGAATATATCTGACTAGGAAGAGTCTTAAAACCTATGTATTGATATCTCTCTGGAAGTGAATCAAGAGGGTGTAAAGCGGCATAAACACAGCAGGGAAAAGCAGCTAAACCCCATTATAAAAATAAATTCCTTACAAAAAAAACCCCATAAAACAAAGACAGTGAAAGAGAGAGAAATTCTTACAAAATCCTTTCAGGGGCACTGATGCAACCTGGATTGACCATATCTAGACCCACAGCTGGATGAGACAGAAGGCTGGACACTCTTGGGGCTGAGAGGATTGGTGAGGCTGGGTGAGCAAACGCAGACCCTTTAAAGTAATACTGCGTGGTACCCATGCCATGGGTCCCAAATCTCCAGGTTCAAGGGCATCTTCCTACATCGAAAACATGCCTGGGAAACCCAGAAGATGGTACACCGTGTGATCGGGAAAGGTTTCTAAAACGCACCTCATTTCTCCTCTCCTTGTGCTCGGGTTCGCCATTCCAGCCGCTTCACTAACAATCTCCCTACTTGGAGAATCAGCACCGTTGACCTCCTGTTTCTTACAGCTCGCAATTTGTCCTGAGGATGAACAGGAAGAGGGGGAACCAATGAGAGACTAGCTCTAGGTGTTGGGACAGGCACAGGTCACTCTATTTTCTCATCAGGAAGAAGAATGAACCACAGGCTCAGCCTGACCCCCGGAACCAGAATAGGGCCTGAAGCAATCCTGCGCTTTTGCGGCCAGCTCCCAAAAAAGCGAGTTGACAAATGGAGCTCAGGGGCACTGCAATTCTCAAACCTGCAGAGTTATAAATGATAACTCTCGTCCACAAATATATTGAGGGAAGGCAACGAAGAGGATTTGAAAGCAAGGCAGAATTGCAGGAAACAGAATTCAGGAGGTAGATTCGACTCACCTTGAAAGCACATGAAAAGCGGCAAAGCGTTGACAATGATGCCCTTGGCCAAAAAGGGCGTATGCGTTTTTTCCTGAATATATTCAGGAAAAAAACGCATACGCCCTTTTTGGCCAACCAAGCAAGCCAGAAAGGCAAATCGGCGCTACAAAGAAGTCTCGCTTGCCAGCGGTCAGAAGGGCCATGCTGAAAAAAGTGTAAAAACCAGAAATGCAGGACAGGCCATGGAGACATGGGAGCCTTGCTACGCTGATGGGCGGGGTGGAAATTGCCAACAGCCACTCTGGAGAAGTGTACGCTGCGTCCTGAAACATGTAATAAACACAGCTTAGAGAGCATAGGGCACTTCCACTCATGGGCGTAGAAATCGGGAAACCTAAAAATCAACAAGACACAGGCACCCCAAAGTTTAGGGCTGCTCTGTTTCCAAGAACCTCCACTTCGGTACACCTTAAATATCCCAGGAAAGAGAAAAATGGATAAAGAAGTTGTGGTACTTATGCACAATGGAATGTCACTCAGCCATGAAATCAGTGTCATAAGTTTAGTAGCAGCATGATGAGTGGATTTAGGGACGATGACTCTAAGTGAAGTAAGTCACACAGAAAAGGACACTTATCCTAAGATATCACTTATAGAGGGAATGTCAAAATCGCTACACCTGAACTGAATTCCAAAACAGAACAGAGTCACACATTTAGAAAACACACTATGGCTGCTTAACGGGAAAGGTGAGGTGGGGCGATGCATAAAACAAGGGTTTGAAATTAGCTCAGATACCGTTCCAGAAGCCAAATATTTAACAGACAAGACCTACTCCCTGCTCAGTGAACTGGACTCAACGCCCCCTATTCACCGCCCAAGAATATATCTGACTAGTAAGAGTCTTAAAACCTATGTATTGATATCTCTCTGGCAGTGAATCAAGAGGGTGTAAAGCGGCATAAACACAGCAGGGAAAAGCAGCTAAACCCCATTATAAAAATAGATTACATTAAAAAAAAAACCCATTAAACAAAGACAGTGAAAGAGAGAGAAATTCTTACAAAATCCGTTCAGGGGCACTGATGCAACCTTGATTGACCATATCTAGACCCACAGCTGGATGAGACATAAGGCTGGACACTCTTGGGGCTGAGAGGATTGGTGAGGTTGGGTGAGCAAACGCAGACCCTTTAAAGTAATACTGCGTGGTACCCATGCCATGGGTCCCAAATCTCCAGGTTCAAGGGCATCTTCCTACATCGAAAACATGCCTGGGAAACCCAGAATATGGTACACCGTGTGATCGGGAAAGGTTTCTAAAACGCACCTCATTTCTCCTCTCCTTGTGCTCGGGTTCGCCATTCCAGTCGCTTCACTAACAATCTCCCTACTTGGAGAATCAGCACCGTTGACCTCCTGTTTCGTATAGCTCGGAATTTGTCCTGAGGATGAACGGGAAGAGGGGGAACCAATGAGAGACTAGCTCTAGGTGTTGGGACAGGCACAGGTCACTCTATTTTCTCATCAGGAAGAAGAATGAACCACAGGCTCAGCCTGACCCCCGGAACCAGAATAGGGCCTGAAGCAATCCTGCGCTTTTGCGGCCAGCTCCCAAAAAAGCGAGTTGACAAATGGAGCTCAGGGGCACTGCAATTCTCAAACCTGCAGAGTTATAAATGATAACTCTCGTCCACAAATATATTGAGGGAAGGCAACGAAGAGGATTTGAAAGCAAGGCAGAATTGCAGGAAACAGAATTCAGGAGGTAGATTCGACTCACCTTGAAAGCACATGAAAAGCGGCAAAGCGTTGACAATGATGCCCTTGGCCAAAAAGGGCGTATGCGTTTTTTCCTGAATATATTCAGGAAAAAACGCATACGCCCTTTTTGGCCAACCAAGCAAGCCAGAAAGGCAAATCGGCGCTACCAAGAAATCTCGCTTGCCAGCGGTCAGAAGGGCCATGCTGAAAAAAGTGTAAAAACCAGAAATGCAGGACAAGCCATGGAGACATGGGAGCCTTGCTACGCTGATGGGCGGGATGGAAATTTCCAACAGCCACTCTGGAGAAGTGTACGCTGTGTCCTGTAATATGTAATAGACACAGCTTGGAGAGCATAGGGCACTTCCACTCATGGGCGTAGAAATCGGGAAACCTAAAAATCAACAAGACACAGGCACCCCAAAGTTTAGGGCTGCTCTGTTTCCAAAAACCTCCACTTCGGTACACCTTAAATATCCCAGGAAAGAGAAAAATGGATAAAGAAGTAGTGGTACTTATGCACAATGGAATGTCACTCAGCCATGAAATCAGTGTCATAAGGCTAGTAGCAGCATGATGAGTGGATTTAGGGACGATGACTCTAAGTGAAGTAAGTCACATAGAAAAGGACACTTATCCTAAAATATCACTTATAGAGGGAATGTCAAAATCGCTACACCTGAACTGAATTCCAAAACAGAACAGAGTCACACATTTAGAAAACACACTATGGCTGCTTAACGGGAAAGGTGAGGCGGGGTGATGCATAAAACAAGGGTTTGACTTTAGCTCAGATACCTTTCCAGAAGCCAAATATGTAATAGACAAGACCTACTCCCTGCTCAGTCAACTGGACTCAACACCCCCTATTCACCGCCCAAGAATATATCTGACTAGTAAGAGTCTTAAAACCTATGTATTGATATCTCTCTGGAAGTGAATCAAGAGGGTGTAAAGCGGCATAAACACAGCAGGGAAAAGCAGCTAAACCCCATTGTAAAAATAAATTACTTAAAAAAAACCCATAAAACAAAGACAGTGAAAGAGAGAGAAATTCTTACAAAATCCGTTCAGGGGCTCTGATGCAACCTGGATTGACCATATCTAGACCCACAACTGGATGAGACATAAGGCTGGACACTCTTGGGGCTGAGAGGATTGGTGAGGTTGGGTGAGCAAACGCAGACCCTTTAAAGTAATACTGCGTGGTACCCATGCCATGGGTCCCAAATCTCCAGGTTCAAGGGCATCTTTCAACATCGAAAACATGCCTGGGAAACCCAGAAGATGGTACACCGTGTGATCGGGAAAGGTTTCTAAAACGCACCTCATTTCTCCTCTCCTTGTGCTCGGGTTCGCCATTCCAGCCGCTTCACTAACAATGTCCCTACGTGGACAATCAGCACCGTTGACCTCCTGTTTCATACAGCTCGCAATTTGTCCTGAGGATGAACAGGAAGAGGGGGAACCAATGAGAGACTAGCTCTAGGTGTTGGGACAGGCACAGGTCACTCTATTTTCTCATCAGGAAGAAGAATGAACCACAGGCTCAGCCTGACCCCCGGAACCAGAATAGGGCCTGAAGCAATCCTGCGCTTTTGCGGCCAGCTCCCAAAAAAGCGAGTTGACAAATGGAGCTCAGGGGCACTGCAATTCTCAAACCTGCAGAGTTATAAATGATAACTCTCGTCCACAAATATATTGAGGGAAGGCAACGAAGAGGATTTGAAAGCAAGGCAGAATTGCAGGAAACAGAATTCAGGAGGTAGATTCGACTCACCTTGAAAGCACATGAAAAGCGGCAAAGCGTTGACAATGATGCCCTTGGCCAAAAAGGGCGTATGCGTTTTTTCCTGAATATATTCAGGAAAAAACGCATACGCCCTTTTTGGCCAACCAAGCAAGCCAGAAAGGCAAATCGGCGCTACAAAGAAGTCTCGCTTGCCAGCGGTCAGAAGGGCCATGCTGAAAAAAGTGTAAAAACCAGAAATGCAGGACAGGCCATGGAGACATGGGAGCCTTGCTACGCTGATGGGCGGGATGGAAATTTCCAACAGCCACTCTGGAGAAGTGTACGCTGTGTCCTGTAATATGTAATAAACACAGCTTAGAGAGCTTAGGGCACTTCCACTCATGGGCGTAGAAATCGGGAAACCTAAAAATCAACAAGACACAGGCACCCCAAAGTTTAGGGCTGCTCTGTTTCCAAAAACCTCCACTTCGGTACACCTTAAATATCCCAGGAAAGAGAAAAATGGATAAAGAAGTAGTGGTACTTATGCACAATGGAATGTCACTCAGCCATGAAATCAGTGTCATAAGGCTAGTAGCAGCATGATGAGTGGATTTAGGGACGATGACTCTAAGTGAAGTAAGTCACACAGAAAAGGACACTTATCCTAAGATATCACTTATAGAGGGAATGTCAAAATCGCTACACCTGAACTGAATTCCAAAACAGAACAGAGTCACACATTTAGAAAACACACTATGGCTGCTTAACGGGAAAGGTGAGGTGGGGCGATGCATAAAACAAGGGTTTGAAATTAGCTCAGATACCGTTCCACAAGCCAAATATGTAATAGACAAGACCTACTCCCTGCTCAGTCAACTGGACTCAACGCCCCCTATTCACCGCCCAAGAATATATCTGACTAGGAAGAGTCTTAAAACCTATGTATTGATATCTCTCTGGAAGTGAATCAAGAGGGTGTAAAGCGGCATAAACACAGCAGGGAAAAGCAGCTAAACCCCATTATAAAAATAGATTACATTAAAAAAAAAACCCATTAAACAAAGACAGTGAAAGAGAGAGAAATTCTTACAAAATCCGTTCAGGGGCTCTGATGCAACCTGGATTGACCATATCTAGACCCACAGCTGGATGAGACATAAGGCTGGACACTCTTGGGGCTGAGAGGATTGGTGAGGTTGGGTGAGCAAACGCAGACCCTTTAAAGTAATACTGCGTGGTACCCATGCCATGGGTCCCAAATCTCCACGTTCAAGGGCATCTTCCTACATCGAAAACATGCCTGGGAAACCCAGAAGATGGTACACCGTGTGATCGGGAAAGGTTTCTAAAACGCACCTCATTTCTCCTCTCCTTGTGCTCGGGTTCGCCATTCCAGCCGCTTCACTAACAATGTCCCTACGTGGACAATCAGCACCGTTGACCTCCTTTTTCATACAGCTCGCAATTTGTCCTGAGGATGAACAGGAAGAGGGGGAACCAATGAGAGACTAGCTCTAGGTGTTGGGACAGGCACAGGTCACTCTATTTTCTCATCAGGAAGAAGAATGAACCACAGGCTCAGCCTGACCCCCGGAACCAGAATAGGGCCTGAAGCAATCCTGCGCTTTTGCGGCCGGCTCCCAAAAAAGCGAGTTGACAAATGGAGCTCAGGGGCACTGCAATTCTCAAACCTGCAGAGTTATAAATGATAACTCTCG
The DNA here is from genome assembly GCF_028564815.1 of Eubalaena glacialis. Classification (NCBI taxonomy): domain Eukaryota; kingdom Metazoa; phylum Chordata; class Mammalia; order Artiodactyla; family Balaenidae; genus Eubalaena; species Eubalaena glacialis. Next base: position 73,514,227 of record NC_083716.1, read on the forward strand.
TCCACAAATATATTGAGGGAAGGCAACGAAGAGGATTTGAAAGCAAGGCAGAATTGCAGGAAACAGAATTCAGGAGGTAGATTCGACTCACCTTGAAAGCACATGAAAAGCGGCAAAGCGTTGACAATGATGCCCTTGGCCAAAAAGGGCGTATGCGTTTTTTCCTGAATATATTCAGGAAAAAACGCATACGCCCTTTTTGGCCAACCAAGCAAGCCAGAAAGGCAAATCGGCGCTACAAAGAAGTCTCGCTTGCCAGCGGTCAGAAGGGCCATGCTGAAAAAAGTGTAAAAACCAGAAATGCAGGACAGGCCATGGAGACATGGGAGCCTTGCTACGCTGATGGGCGGGATGGAAATTTCCAACAGCCACTCTGGAGAAGTGTACGCTGTGTCCTGTAATATGTAATAGACACAGCTTAGAGAGCATAGGGCACTTCCACTCATGGGCGTAGAAATCGGGAAACCTAAAAATCAACAAGACACAGGCACCCCAACGTTTAGGGCTGCTCTGTTTCCAAAAACCTCCACTTCGGTACACCTTAAATATCCCGGGAAAGAGAAAAATGGATAAAGAAGTAGTGGTACTTATGCACAATGGAATGTCACTCAGGCATAAAATCAGTGTCATATGGTTAGTAGCAGCATGATGAGTGGATTTAGGGACGATGACTCTAAGTGAAGTAAGTCACACAGAAAAGGACACTTATCCTAAGATATCACTTATAGAGGGAATGTCAAAATCGCTACACCTGAACTGAATTCCAAAACAGAACAGAGTCACACATTTAGAAAACACACTATGGCTGCTTAACGGGAAAGGTGAGGTGGGGCGATGCATAAAACAAGGGTTTGAAATTAGCTCAGATACCGTTCCAGAAGCCAAATATGTAACAGACAAGACCTACTCCCTGCTCAGTGAACTGGACTCAACGCCCCCTATTCACCGCCCAAGAATATATCTGACTAGTAAGAGTCTTAAAACCTATGTATTGATATCTCTCTGGCAGTGAATCAAGAGGGTGTAAAGCGGCATAAACACAGCAGGGAAAAGCAGCTAAACCCCATTATAAAAATAGATTACATTAAAAAAAAAACCCATTAAACAAAGACAGTGAAAGAGAGAGAAATTCTTACAAAATCCGTTCAGGGGCACTGATGCAACCTTGATTGACCATATCTAGACCCACAGCTGGATGAGACATAAGGCTGGACACTCTTGGGGCTGAGAGGATTGGTGAGGTTGGGTGAGCAAACGCAGACCCTTTAAAGTAATACTGCGTGGTACCCATGCCATGGGTCCCAAATCTCCAGGTTCAAGGGCATCTTCCTACATCGAAAACATGCCTGGGAAACCCAGAATATGGTACACCGTGTGATCGGGAAAGGTTTCTAAAACGCACCTCATTTCTCCTCTCCTTGTGCTCGGGTTCGCCATTCCAGTCGCTTCACTAACAATCTCCCTACTTGGAGAATCAGCACCGTTGACCTCCTGTTTCGTATAGCTCGGAATTTGTCCTGAGGATGAACGGGAAGAGGGGGAACCAATGAGAGACTAGCTCTAGGTGTTGGGACAGGCACAGGTCACTCTATTTTCTCATCAGGAAGAAGAATGAACCACAGGCTCAGCCTGACCCCCGGAACCAGAATAGGGCCTGAAGCAATCCTGCGCTTTTGCGGCCAGCTCCCAAAAAAGCGAGTTGACAAATGGAGCTCAGGGGCACTGCAATTCTCAAACCTGCAGAGTTATAAATGATAACTCCCGTCCACAAATATATTGAGGGAAGGCAACGAAGAGGATTTGAAAGCAAGGCAGAATTGCAGGAAACAGAATTCAGGAGGTAGATTCGACTCACCTTGAAAGCACATGAAAAGCGGCAAAGCGTTGACAATGATGCCCTTGGCCAAAAAGGGCGTATGCGTTTTTTCCTGAATATATTCAGGAAAAAACGCATACGCCCTTTTTGGCCAACCAAGCAAGCCGGAAAGGCAAATCGGCGCTACCAAGAAATCTCGCTTGCCAGCGGTCAGAAGGGCCATGCTGAAAAAAGTGTAAAAACCAGAAATGCAGGACTGGCCATGGAGACATGGGAGCCTTGCTACGCTGATGGGCGGGATGGAAATTTCCAACAGCCACTCTGGAGAAGTGTACGCTGTGTCCTGTAATATGTAATAGACAAAGCTTAGAGAGCATAGGGCACTTCCACTCATGGGCGTAGAAATCGGGAAACCTAAAAATCAACAAGACACAGGCACCCCAAAGTTTAGGGCTGCTCTGTTTCCAAAAACCTCCACTTCGGTACACCTTAAATATCCCAGGAAAGAGAAAAATGGATAAAGAAGTAGTGGTACTTATGCACAATGGAATGTCACTCAGCCATGAAATCAGTGTCATAAGGCTAGTAGCAGCATGATGAGTGGATTTAGGGACGATGACTCTAAGTGAAGTAAGTCACATAGAAAAGGACACTTATCCTAAGATATCACATATAGAGGGAATGTCAAAATCGCTACACCTGAACTGAATTCCAAAACAGAACAGAGTCACACATTTAGAAAACACACTATGGCTGCTTAACGGGAAAGGTGAGGCGGGGTGATGCATAAAACAAGGGTTTGACTTTAGCTCAGATACCTTTCCAGAAGCCAAATATGTAATAGACAAGACCTACTCCCTGCTCAGTCAACTGGACTCAACACCCCCTATTCACCGCCCAAGAATATATCTGACTAGTAAGAGTCTTAAAACCTATGTATTGATATCTCTCTGGAAGTGAATCAAGAGGGTGTAAAGCGGCATAAACACAGCAGGGAAAAGCAGCTAAACCCCATTATAAAAATAGATTACTTTAAAAAAAACCCATAAAACAAAGACAGTGAAAGAGAGAGAAATTCTTACAAAATCCGTTCAGGGGCTCTGATGCAACTGGATTGACCATATCTAGACCCACAGCTGGATGAGACAGAAGGCTGGACACTCTTGGGGCTGAGAGGATTGGTGAGGTTGGGTGAGCAAACGCAGACCCTTTAAAGTAATAGTGCGTGGTACCCATGCCATGGGTCCCAAATCTCCAGGTTCAAGGGCATCTTCCTACATCGAAAACATGCCTGGGAAACCCAGAAGATGGTACACCGTGTGATCGGGAAAGGTTTCTAAAACGCACCTCATTTCTCCTCTCCTTGTGCTAGGGTTCGCCATTCCAGCCGCTTCACTAAAAATCTCCCTACTTGGAGAATCAGCACCGTAGACCTCCTGTTTCGTACAGGTCGCAAATTGTCCTGAGGATGAACGGGAAGAGGGGGAACCAATGAGAGACTAGCTCTAGGTGTTGGGACAGGCACAGGTCACTCAATATTCCCATCAGGAAGAAGAATGAACCACAGGCTCAGCCTGCCCCCCGGAACCAGAATAGGGCCTGAAGCAATCCTGCGCTTTTGCAGCCAGCTCCCAAATAAGCGAGTTGACAAATGGAGCTCAGGGGCACTGCAATTCACAAACCTGCAGAGTTATAAATGATAACTCTCGTCCACAAATATATTGAGGGAAGGCAACGAAGAGGATTTGAAAGCAAGGCAGAATTGCAGGAAACAGTTTTCAGGAGGTAGATACGACTCGCCTTGAAAGCACATGAAAAGCGGCAAAGCGTTGACAATGAGGCCCTTGGCCAAAAAGGGCGTATGCGTTTTTTCCTGAATATATTCAGGAAAAAACGCATACGCCCTTTTAGGGCCAACCAAGCAAGCCGGAAAGGCAAATCGGCGCTACAAAGAAGTCTCGCTTGCCAGCGGTCAAAAGGGCCATGCTGAAAAAAGTGTAAAAACCAGAAATGCAGGACAGGCCATGGAGACATGGGAGCCTTGCTACGCTGATGGGCGGGATGGAAATTGCCAACAGCCACTCTGGAGAAGTGTACGCTGCGTCCTGAAACATGTAATAGACACAGCTGAGAGAGCATAGGGCACTTCCACTCATGGGCGTAGAAATCGGGAAACCTAAAAATCAACAAGACACAGGCACCCCAAAGTTTAGGGCTGCTCTGTTTCCAGAACCTCCACTTCGGTACACCTTAAATATCCCAGGAAAGAGAAAAATGGATAAAGAATTTGTGGTACTTATGCACAATGGAATATCACTCAGCCATGAAATCAGTGTCATAAGGCTAGTAGCAGCATGATGAGTGGATTTAGGGACGATGACTCTAGGTGAAGTAAGTCACACAGAAAAGGACACTTATCCTAAGATATCACTTAGAGAGGGAATGTCAAAATCGCTACACCTGAACTGAATTCCAAAACAGAACAGAGTCACACATTTAGAAAACACACTATGGCTGCTTAACGGGAAAGGTGAGGTGGGGTGATGCATAAAACAAGGGTTTCAAATTAGCTCAGATACCGTTCCAGAAGCCACATATGTAATAGACAAGACCTACTCCCTGCTCAGTGAACTGGACTCAACACCCCCTATTCACCGCCCAAGAATATATCTGACTAGGAAGAGTCTTAAAACCTATGTATTGATATCTCTCTGGAAGTGAATCAAGAGGGTGTAAAGCGGCATAAACACAGCAGGGAAAAGCAGCTAAACCCCATTATAAAAATAGATTACTTAAAAAAACAACCCATAAAACAAAGACAGTGAAAGAGAGAGAAATTCTTACAAAATCCGTTCAGGGGCTCTGATGCAACTGGATTGACCATATCTAGACCCACAGCTGGATGAGACAGAAGGCTGGACACTCTTGGGGCTGAGAGGATTGGTGAGGTTGGGTGAGCAAACGCAGACCCTTTAAAGTAATAGTGCGTGGTACCCATGCCATGGGTCCCAAATCTCCAGGTTCAAGGGCATCTTCCTACATCGAAAACATGCCTGGGAAACCCAGAAGATGGTACACCGTGTGATCGGGAAAGGTTTCTAAAACGCACCTCATTTCTCCTCTCCTTGTGCTCGGGTTCGCCATTCCAGCCGCTTCACTAACAATCTCCCTACTTGGAGAATCAGCACCGTTGACCTCCTGTTTCGTACAGGTCGCAATTTGTCCTGAGGATGAACGGGAAGAGGGGGAACCAATGAGAGACTAGCTCTAGGTGTTGGGACAGGCACAGGTCACTCTATTTTCCCATCAGGAAGAAGAATGAACCACAGGCTCAGCCTGCCCCCCGGAACCAGAATAGGGCCTGAAGCAATCCTGCGCTTTTGCGGCCAGCTCCCAAAAAAGCGAGTTGACAAATGGAGCTCAGGGGCACTGCAATTCACAAACCTGCAGAGTTATAAATGAGAACTCTCGTCCACAAATATATTGAGGGAAGGCAACGAAGAGGATTTGAAAGCAAGGCAGAATTGCAGGAAACATATTTCAGAAAGTAGATTCGACTCGCCTTGAAAGCACATGAAAAGCGGCAAAGCGTTGACAATGAGGCCCTTGGCCAAAAAGGGCGTATGCGTTTTTTCCTGAATATATTCAGGAAAAAACGCATACGCCCTTTTTGGCCAACCAAGCAAGCCGGAAAGGCAAATCGGCGCTACAAAGAAGTCTCGCTTGCCAGCGGTCATAAGGGCCATGCTGAAAAAAGTGTAAAAACCAGAAATGCAGGACAGGCCATGGAGACATGGGAGCCTTGCTACGCTGATGGGCGGGATGGAAATTGCCAACAGCCACTCTGGAGAAGTGTACGCTGCGTCCTGAAACATGTAATAGACACAGCTGAGAGAGCATAGGGCACTTCCACTCATGGGCGTAGAAATCGGGAAACCTAAAAATCAACAAGACACAGGCACCCCAAAGTTTAGGGCTGCTCTGTTTCCAGAACCTCCACTTCGGTACACCTTAAATATCCCAGGAAAGAGAAAAATGGATAAAGAATTTGTGGTACTTATGCACAATGGAATATCACTCAGCCATGAAATCAGTGTCATAAGGCTAGTAGCAGCATGATGAGTGGATTTAGGGACGATGACTCTAGGTGAAGTAAGTCACACAGAAAAGGACACTTATCCTAAGATATCACTTAGAGAGGGAATGTCAAAATCGCTACACCTGAACTGAATTCCAAAACAGAACAGAGTCACACATTTAGAAAACACACTATGGCTGCTTAACGGGAAAGGTGAGGTGGGGTGATGCATAAAACAAGGGTTTCAAATTAGCTCAGATACCGTTCCAGAAGCCACATATGTAATAGACAAGACCTACTCCCTGCTCAGTGAACTGGACCCAACACCCCCTATTCACCGCCCAAGAATATATCTGACTAGGAAGAGTCTTAAAACCTATGTATTGATATCTCTCTGGAAGTGAATCAAGAGGGTGTAAAGCGGCATAAACACAGCAGGGAAAAGCAGCTAAACCCCATTATAAAAATAGATTACTTAAAAAAACAACCCATAAAACAAAGACAGTGAAAGAGAGAGAAATTCTTACAAAATCCGTTCAGGGGCTCTGATGCAACTGGATTGACCATATCTAGACCCACAGCTGGATGAGACAGAAGGCTGGACACTCTTGGGGCTGAGAGGATTGGTGAGGTTGGGTGAGCAAACGCAGACCCTTTAAAGTAATAGTGCGTGGTACCCATGCCATGGGTCCCAAATCTCCAGGTTCAAGGGCATCTTCCTACATCGAAAACATGCCTGGGAAACCCAGAAGATGGTACACCGTGTGATCGGGAAAGGTTTCTAAAACGCACCTCATTTCTCCTCTCCTTGTGCTCGGGTTCGCCATTCCAGCCGCTTCACTAACAATCTCCCTACTTGGAGAATCAGCACCGTAGACCTCCTGTTTTGTACAGGTCGCAAATTGTCCTGAGGATGAACGGGAAGAGGGGGAACCAATGAGAGACTAGCTCAAGGTGTTGGGACAGGCACAGGTCACTCAATATTCCCATCAGGAAGAAGAATGAACCACAGGCTCAGCCTGCCCCCCGGAACCAGAATAGGGCCTGAAGCAATCCTGCGCTTTTGCGGCCAGCTCCCAAAAAAGCGAGTTGACAAATGGAGCTCAGGGGCACTGCAATTCACAAACCTGCAGAGTTATAAATGAGAACTCTCGTCCACAAATATATTGAGGGAAGGCAACGAAGAGGATTTGAAAGCAAGGCAGAATTGCAGGAAACAGTTTTCAGGAGGTAGATACGACTCGCCTTGAAAGCACATGAAAAGCGGCAAAGCGTTGACAATGAGGCCCTTGGCCAAAAAGGGCGTATGCGTTTTTTCCTGAATATATTCAGGAAAAAACGCATACGCCCTTTTAGGGCCCACCAAGCAAGCCGGAAAGGCAAATCGGCGCTACAAAGAAGTCTCGCTTGCCAGCGGTCAAAAGGGCCATGCTGAAAAAAGTGTAAAAACCAGAAATGCAGGACAGGCCATGGAGACATGGGAGCCTTGCTACGCTGATGGGCGGGATGGAAATTGCCAACAGCCACTCTGGAGAAGTGTACGCTGCGTCCTGAAACATGTAATAGACACAGCTGAGAGAGCATAGGGCACTTCCACTCATGGGCGTAGAAATCGGGAAACCTAAAAATCAACAAGACACAGGCACCCCAAAGTTTAGGGCTGCTCTGTTTCCAGAACCTCCACTTCGGTACACCTTAAATATCCCAGGAAAGAGAAAAATGGATAAAGAATTTGTGGTACTTATGCACAATGGAATATCACTCAGCCATGAAATCAGTGTCATAAGGCTAGTAGCAGCATGATGAGTGGATTTAGGGACGATGACTCTAGGTGAAGTAAGTCACACAGAAAAGGACACTTATCCTAAGATATCACTTAGAGAGGGAATGTCAAAATCGCTACACCTGAACTGAATTCCAAAACAGAACAGAGTCACACATTTAGAAAACACACTATGGCTGCTTAACGGGAAAGGTGAGGTGGGGTGATGCATAAAACAAGGGTTTCAAATTAGCTCAGATACCGTTCCAGAAGCCACATATGTAATAGACAAGACCTACTCCCTGCTCAGTGAACTGGACTCAACACCCCCTATTCACCGCCCAAGAATATATCTGACTAGGAAGAGTCTTAAAACCTATGTATTGATATCTCTCTGGAAGTGAATCAAGAGGGTGTAAAGCGGCATAAACACAGCAGGGAAAAGCAGCTAAACCCCATTATAAAAATAGATTACTTAAAAAAAACCCCATAAAACAAAGACAGTGAAAGAGAGAGAAATTCTTACAAAATCCGTTCAGGGGCTCTGATGCAACTGGATTGACCATATCTAGACCCACAGCTGGATGAGACAGAAGGCTGGACACTCTTGGGGCTGAGAGGATTGGTGAGGTTGGGTGAGCAAACGCAGACCCTTTAAAGTAATAGTGCGTGGTACCCATGCCATGGGTCCCAAATCTCCAGGTTCAAGGGCATCTTCCTACATCGAAAACATGCCTGGGAAACCCAGAAGATGGTACACCGTGTGATCGGGAAAGGTTTCTAAAACGCACCTCATTTCTCCTCTCCTTGTGCTCGGGTTCGCCATTCCAGCCGCTTCACTAACAATCTCCCTACTTGGAGAATCAGCACCGTTGACCTCCTGTTTCGTACAGGTCGCAATTTGTCCTGAGGATGAACGGGAAGAGGGGGAACCAATGAGAGACTAGCTCTAGGTGTTGGGACAGGCACAGGTCACTCTATTTTCCCATCAGGAAGAAGAATGAACCAGAGGCTCAGCCTGCCCCCCGGAACCAGAATAGGGCCTGAAGCAATCCTGCGCATTTGCAGCCAGCTCCCAAATAAGCGAGTTGACAAATGGAGCTCAGGGGCACTGCAATTCACAAACCTGCAGAGTTATAAATGATAACTCTCGTCCACAAATATATTGAGGGAAGGCAACGAAGAGGATTTGAAAGCAAGGCAGAATTGCAGGAAACAGTTTTCAGGAGGTAGATTCGACTCGCCTTGAAAGCACATGAAAAGCGGCAAAGCGTTGACAATGAGGCCCTTGGCCAAAAAGGGCGTATGCGTTTTTTCCTGAATATATTCAGGAAAAAACGCATACGCCCTTTTAGGGCCCACCAAGCAAGCCGGAAAGGCAAATCGGCGCTACAAAGAAGTCTCGCTTGCCAGCGGTCAAAAGGGTCATGCTGAAAAAAGTGTAAAAACCAGAAATGCAGGACAGGCCATGGAGACATGGGAGCCTTGCTACGCTGATGGGCGGGATGGAAATTGCCAACAGCCACTCTGGAGAAGTGTACGCTGCGTCCTGAAACATGTAATAGACACAGCTGAGAGAGCATAGGGCACTTCCACTCATGGGCGTAGAAATCGGGAAACCTAAAAATCAACAAGACACAGGCACCCCAAAGTTTAGGGCTGCTCTGTTTCCAGAACCTCCACTTCGGTACACCTTAAATATCCCAGGAAAGAGAAAAATGGATAAAGAATTTGTGGTACTTATGCACAATGGAATATCACTCAGCCATGAAATCAGTGTCATAAGGCTAGTAGCAGCATGATGAGTGGATTTAGGGACGATGACTCTAGGTGAAGTAAGTCACACAGAAAAGGACACTTATCCTAAGATATCACTTAGAGAGGGAATGTCAAAATCGCTACACCTGAACTGAATTCCAAAACAGAACAGAGTCACACATTTAGAAAACACACTATGGCTGCTTAACGGGAAAGGTGAGGTGGGGTGATGCATAAAACAAGGGTTTCAAATTAGCTCAGATACCGTTCCAGAAGCCACATATGTAATAGACAAGACCTACTCCCTGCTCAGTGAACTGGACTCAACACCCCCTATTCACCGCCCAAGAATATATCTGACTAGGAAGAGTCTTAAAACCTATGTATTGATATCTCTCTGGAAGTGAATCAAGAGGGTGTAAAGCGGCATAAACACAGCAGGGAAAAGCAGCTAAACCCCATTATAAAAATAGATTACTTAAAAAAAACCCCATAAAACAAAGACAGTGAAAGAGAGAGAAATTCTTACAAAATCCGTTCAGGGGCTCTGATGCAACTGGATTGACCATATCTAGACCCACAGCTGGATGAGACAGAAGGCTGGACACTCTTGGGGCTGAGAGGATTGGTGAGGTTGGGTGAGCAAACGCAGACCCTTTAAAGTAATAGTGCGTGGTACCCATGCCATGGGTCCCAAATCTCCAGGTTCAAGGGCATCTTCCTACATCGAAAACATGCCTGGGAAACCCAGAAGATGGTACACCGTGTGATCGGGAAAGGTTTCTAAAACGCACCTCATTTCTCCTCTCCTTGTGCTCGGGTTCGCCATTCCAGCCGCTTCACTAACAATCTCCCTACTTGGAGAATCAGCACCGTAGACCTCCTGTTTCGTACAGGTCGCAAATTGTCCTGAGGATGAACGGGAAGAGGGGGAACCAATGAGAGACTAGCTCTAGGTGTTGGGACAGGCACAGGTCACTCTATTTTCCCATCAGGAAGAAGAATGAACCACAGGCTCAGCCTTCCCCCCGGAACCAGAATAGGGCCTGAAGCAATCCTGCGCATTTGCAGCCAGCTCCCAAATAAGCGAGTTGACAAATGGAGCTCAGGGGCACTGCAATTCACAAACCTGCAGAGTTATAAATGATAACTCTCGTCCACAAATATATTGAGGGAAGGCAACGAAGAGGATTTGAAAGCAAGGCAGAATTGCAGGAAACAGTTTTCAGGAGGTAGATTCGACTCGCCTTGAAAGCACATGAAAAGCGGCAAAGCGTTGACAATGAGGCCCTTGGCCAAAAAGGGCGTATGCGTTTTTTCCTGAATATATTCAGGAAAAAACGCGTACGCCCTTTTAGGGCCAACCAAGCAAGCCGGAAAGGCAAATCGGCGCTACAAAGAAGTCTCGCTTGCCAGCGGTCAAAAGGGCCATGCTGAAAAAAGTGTAAAAACCAGAAATGCAGGACAGGCCATGGAGACATGGGAGCCTTGCTACGCTGATGGGCGGGATGGAAATTGCCAACAGCCACTCTGGAGAAGTGTACGCTGCGTCCTGAAACATGTAATAGACACAGCTGAGAGAGCATAGGGCACTTCCACTCATGGGCGTAGAAATCGGGAAACCTAAAAATCAACAAGACACAGGCACCCCAAAGTTTAGGGCTGCTCTGTTTCCAGAACCTCCACTTCGGTACACCTTAAATATCCCAGGAAAGAGAAAAATGGATAAAGAATTTGTGGTACTTATGCACAATGGAATATCACTCAGCCATGAAATCAGTGTCATAAGGCTAGTAGCAGCATGATGAGTGGATTTAGGGACGATGACTCTAGGTGAAGTAAGTCACACAGAAAAGGACACTTATCCTAAGATATCACTTAGAGAGGGAATGTCAAAATCGCTACACCTGAACTGAATTCCAAAACAGAACAGAGTCACACATTTAGAAAACACACTATGGCTGCTTAACGGGAAAGGTGAGGTGGGGTGATGCATAAAACAAGGGTTTCAAATTAGCTCAGATACCGTTCCAGAAGCCACATATGTAATAGACAAGACCTACTCCCTGCTCAGTGAACTGGACTCAACACCCCCTATTCACCGCCCAAGAATATATCTGACTAGGAAGAGTCTTAAAACCTATGTATTGATATCTCTCTGGAAGTGAATCAAGAGGGTGTAAAGCGGCATAAACACAGCAGGGAAAAGCAGCTAAACCCCATTATAAAAATAGATTACTTAAAAAAACAACCCATAAAACAAAGACAGTGAAAGAGAGAGAAATTCTTACAAAATCCGTTCAGGGGCTCTGATGCAACTGGATTGACCATATCTAGACCCACAGCTGGATGAGACAGAAGGCTGGACACTCTTGGGGCTGAGAGGATTGGTGAGGTTGGGTGAGCAAACGCAGACCCTTTAAAGTAATAGTGCGTGGTACCCATGCCATGGGTCCCAAATCTCCAGGTTCAAGGGCATCTTCCTACATCGAAAACATGCCTGGGAAACCCAGAAGATGGTACACCGTGTGATCGGGAAAGGTTTCTAAAACGCACCTCATTTCTCCTCTCCTTGTGCTCGGGTTCGCCATTCCAGCCGCTTCACTAACAATCTCCCTACTTGGAGAATCAGCACCGTAGACCTCCTGTTTTGTACAGGTCGCAAATTGTCCTGAGGATGAACGGGAAGAGGGGGAACCAATGAGAGACTAGCTCAAGGTGTTGGGACAGGCACAGGTCACTCAATATTCCCATCAGGAAGAAGAATGAACCACAGGCTCAGCCTGCCCCCCGGAACCAGAATAGGGCCTGAAGCAATCCTGCGCTTTTGCGGCCAGCTCCCAAAAAAGCGAGTTGACAAATGGAGCTCAGGGGCACTGCAATTCACAAACCTGCAGAGTTATAAATGAGAACTCTCGTCCACAAATATATTGAGGGAAGGCAACGAAGAGGATTTGAAAGCAAGGCAGAATTGCAGGAAACAGTTTTCAGGAGGTAGATACGACTCGCCTTGAAAGCACATGAAAAGCGGCAAAGCGTTGACAATGAGGCCCTTGGCCAAAAAGGGCGTATGCGTTTTTTCCTGAATATATTCAGGAAAAAACGCATACGCCCTTTTAGGGCCCACCAAGCAAGCCGGAAAGGCAAATCGGCGCTACAAAGAAGTCTCGCTTGCCAGCGGTCAAAAGGGCCATGCTGAAAAAAGTGTAAAAACCAGAAATGCAGGACAGGCCATGGAGACATGGGAGCCTTGCTACGCTGATGGGCGGGATGGAAATTGCCAACAGCCACTCTGGAGAAGTGTACGCTGCGTCCTGAAACATGTAATAGACACAGCTGAGAGAGCATAGGGCACTTCCACTCATGGGCGTAGAAATCGGGAAACCTAAAAATCAACAAGACACAGGCACCCCAAAGTTTAGGGCTGCTCTGTTTCCAGAACCTCCACTTCGGTACACCTTAAATATCCCAGGAAAGAGAAAAATGGATAAAGAATTTGTGGTACTTATGCACAATGGAATATCACTCAGCCATGAAATCAGTGTCATAAGGCTAGTAGCAGCATGATGAGTGGATTTAGGGACGATGACTCTAGGTGAAGTAAGTCACACAGAAAAGGACACTTATCCTAAGATATCACTTAGAGAGGGAATGTCAAAATCGCTACACCTGAACTGAATTCCAAAACAGAACAGAGTCACACATTTAGAAAACACACTATGGCTGCTTAACGGGAAAGGTGAGGTGGGGTGATGCATAAAACAAGGGTTTCAAATTAGCTCAGATACCGTTCCAGAAGCCACATATGTAATAGACAAGACCTACTCCCTGCTCAGTGAACTGGACTCAACACCCCCTATTCACCGCCCAAGAATATATCTGACTAGGAAGAGTCTTAAAACCTATGTATTGATATCTCTCTGGAAGTGAATCAAGAGGGTGTAAAGCGGCATAAACACAGCAGGGAAAAGCAGCTAAACCCCATTATAAAAATAGATTACTTAAAAAAAACCCCATAAAACAAAGACAGTGAAAGAGAGAGAAATTCTTACAAAATCCGTTCAGGGGCTCTGATGCAACTGGATTGACCATATCTAGACCCACAGCTGGATGAGACAGAAGGCTGGACACTCTTGGGGCTGAGAGGATTGGTGAGGTTGGGTGAGCAAACGCAGACCCTTTAAAGTAATAGTGCGTGGTACCCATGCCATGGGTCCCAAATCTCCAGGTTCAAGGGCATCTTCCTACATCGAAAACATGCCTGGGAAACCCAGAAGATGGTACACCGTGTGATCGGGAAAGGTTTCTAAAACGCACCTCATTTCTCCTCTCCTTGTGCTCGGGTTCGCCATTCCAGCCGCTTCACTAACAATCTCCCTACTTGGAGAATCAGCACCGTTGACCTCCTGTTTCGTACAGGTCGCAATTTGTCCTGAGGATGAACGGGAAGAGGGGGAACCAATGAGAGACTAGCTCTAGGTGTTGGGACAGGCACAGGTCACTCTATTTTCCCATCAGGAAGAAGAATGAACCACAGGCTCAGCCTGCCCCCCGGAACCAGAATAGGGCCTGAAGCAATCCTGCGCATTTGCAGCCAGCTCCCAAATAAGCGAGTTGACAAATGGAGCTCAGGGGCACTGCAATTCACAAACCTGCAGAGTTATAAATGATAACTCTCGTCCACAAATATATTGAGGGAAGGCAACGAAGAGGATTTGAAAGCAAGGCAGAATTGCAGGAAACAGTTTTCAGGAGGTAGATTCGACTCGCCTTGAAAGCACATGAAAAGCGGCAAAGCGTTGACAATGAGGCCCTTGGCCAAAAAGGGCGTATGCGTTTTTTCCTGAATATATTCAGGAAAAAACGCATACGCCCTTTTAGGGCCCACCAAGCAAGCCGGAAAGGCAAATCGGCGCTACAAAGAAGTCTCGCTTGCCAGCGGTCAAAAGGGCCATGCTGAAAAAAGTGTAAAAACCAGAAATGCAGGACAGGCCATGGAGACATGGGAGCCTTGCTACGCTGATGGGCGGGATGGAAATTGCCAACAGCCACTCTGGAGAAGTGTACGCTGCGTCCTGAAACATGTAATAGACACAGCTGAGAGAGCATAGGGCACTTCCACTCATGGGCGTAGAAATCGGGAAACCTAAAAATCAACAAGACACAGGCACCCCAAAGTTTAGGGCTGCTCTGTTTCCAGAACCTCCACTTCGGTACACCTTAAATATCCCAGGAAAGAGAAAAATGGATAAAGAATTTGTGGTACTTATGCACAATGGAATATCACTCAGCCATGAAATCAGTGTCATAAGGCTAGTAGCAGCATGATGAGTGGATTTAGGGACGATGACTCTAGGTGAAGTAAGTCACACAGAAAAGGACACTTATCCTAAGATATCACTTAGAGAGGGAATGTCAAAATCGCTACACCTGAACTGAATTCCAAAACAGAACAGAGTCACACATTTAGAAAACACACTATGGCTGCTTAACGGGAAAGGTGAGGTGGGGTGATGCATAAAACAAGGGTTTCAAATTAGCTCAGATACCGTTCCAGAAGCCACATATGTAATAGACAAGACCTACTCCCTGCTCAGTGAACTGGACTCAACACCCCCTATTCACCGCCCAAGAATATATCTGACTAGGAAGAGTCTTAAAACCTATGTATTGATATCTCTCTGGAAGTGAATCAAGAGGGTGTAAAGCGGCATAAACACAGCAGGGAAAAGCAGCTAAACCCCATTATAAAAATAGATTACTTAAAAAAAACCCCATAAAACAAAGACAGTGAAAGAGAGAGAAATTCTTACAAAATCCGTTCAGGGGCTCTGATGCAACTGGATTGACCATATCTAGACCCACAGCTGGATGAGACAGAAGGCTGGACACTCTTGGGGCTGAGAGGATTGGTGAGGTTGGGTGAGCAAACGCAGACCCTTTAAAGTAATAGTGCGTGGTACCCATGCCATGGGTCCCAAATCTCCAGGTTCAAGGGCATCTTCCTACATCGAAAACATGCCTGGGAAACCCAGAAGATGGTACACCGTGTGATCGGGAAAGGTTTCTAAAACGCACCTCATTTCTCCTCTCCTTGTGCTCGGGTTCGCCATTCCAGCCGCTTCACTAACAATCTCCCTACTTGGAGAATCAGCACCGTAGACCTCCTGTTTCGTACAGGTCGCAAATTGTCCTGAGGATGAACGGGAAGAGGGGGAACCAATGAGAGACTAGCTCTAGGTGTTGGGACAGGCACAGGTCACTCTATTTTCCCATCAGGAAGAAGAATGAACCACAGGCTCAGCCTTCCCCCCGGAACCAGAATAGGGCCTGAAGCAATCCTGCGCATTTGCAGCCAGCTCCCAAATAAGCGAGTTGACAAATGGAGCTCAGGGGCACTGCAATTCACAAACCTGCAGAGTTATAAATGATAACTCTCGTCCACAAATATATTGAGGGAAGGCAACGAAGAGGATTTGAAAGCAAGGCAGAATTGCAGGAAACAGTTTTCAGGAGGTAGATTCGACTCGCCTTGAAAGCACATGAAAAGCGGCAAAGCGTTGACAATGAGGCCCTTGGCCAAAAAGGGCGTACGCGTTTTTTCCTGAATATATTCAGGAAAAAACGCGTACGCCCTTTTAGGGCCAACCAAGCAAGCCGGAAAGGCAAATCGGCGCTACAAAGAAGTCTCGCTTGCCAGCGGTCAAAAGGGCCATGCTGAAAAATGTGTAAAAACCAGAAATGCAGGACAGGCCATGGAGACATGGGAGCCTTGCTACGCTGATGGGCGGGATGGAAATTGCCAACAGCCACTCTGGAGAAGTGTACGCTGCGTCCTGAAACATGTAATAGACACAGCTGAGAGAGCATAGGGCACTTCCACTCATGGGCGTAGAAATCGGGAAACCTAAAAATCAACAAGACACAGGCACCCCAAAGTTTAGGGCTGCTCTGTTTCCAGAACCTCCACTTCGGTACACCTTAAATATCCCAGGAAAGAGAAAAATGGATAAAGAATTTGTGGTACTTATGCACAATGGAATATCACTCAGCCATGAAATCAGTGTCATAAGGCTAGTAGCAGCATGATGAGTGGATTTAGGGACGATGACTCTAGGTGAAGTAAGTCACACAGAAAAGGACACTTATCCTAAGATATCACTTAGAGAGGGAATGTCAAAATCGCTACACCTGAACTGAATTCCAAAACAGAACAGAGTCACACATTTAGAAAACACACTATGGCTGCTTAACGGGAAAGGTGAGGTGGGGTGATGCATAAAACAAGGGTTTCAAATTAGCTCAGATACCGTTCCAGAAGCCACATATGTAATAGACAAGACCTACTCCCTGCTCAGTGAACTGGACTCAACACCCCCTATTCACCGCCCAAGAATATATCTGACTAGGAAGAGTCTTAAAACCTATGTATTGATATCTCTCTGGAAGTGAATCAAGAGGGTGTAAAGCGGCATAAACACAGCAGGGAAAAGCAGCTAAACCCCATTATAAAAATAGATTACTTAAAAAAACAACCCATAAAACAAAGACAGTGAAAGAGAGAGAAATTCTTACAAAATCCGTTCAGGGGCTCTGATGCAACTGGATTGACCATATCTAGACCCACAGCTGGATGAGACAGAAGGCTGGACACTCTTGGGGCTGAGAGGATTGGTGAGGTTGGGTGAGCAAACGCAGACCCTTTAAAGTAATAGTGCGTGGTACCCATGCCATGGGTCCCAAATCTCCAGGTTCAAGGGCATCTTCCTACATCGAAAACATGCCTGGGAAACCCAGAAGATGGTACACCGTGTGATCGGGAAAGGTTTCTAAAACGCACCTCATTTCTCCTCTCCTTGTGCTCGGGTTCGCCATTCCAGCCGCTTCACTAACAATCTCCCTACTTGGAGAATCAGCACCGTAGACCTCCTGTTTTGTACAGGTCGCAAATTGTCCTGAGGATGAACGGGAAGAGGGGGAACCAATGAGAGACTAGCTCAAGGTGTTGGGACAGGCACAGGTCACTCAATATTCCCATCAGGAAGAAGAATGAACCACAGGCTCAGCCTGCCCCCCGGAACCAGAATAGGGCCTGAAGCAATCCTGCGCTTTTGCGGCCAGCTCCCAAAAAAGCGAGTTGACAAATGGAGCTCAGGGGCACTGCAATTCACAAACCTGCAGAGTTATAAATGAGAACTCTCGTCCACAAATATATTGAGGGAAGGCAACGAAGAGGATTTGAAAGCAAGGCAGAATTGCAGGAAACAGTTTTCAGGAGGTAGATACGACTCGCCTTGAAAGCACATGAAAAGCGGCAAAGCGTTGACAATGAGGCCCTTGGCCAAAAAGGGCGTATGCGTTTTTTCCTGAATATATTCAGGAAAAAACGCATACGCCCTTTTAGGGCCCACCAAGCAAGCCGGAAAGGCAAATCGGCGCTACAAAGAAGTCTCGCTTGCCAGCGGTCAAAAGGGCCATGCTGAAAAAAGTGTAAAAACCAGAAATGCAGGACAGGCCATGGAGACATGGGAGCCTTGCTACGCTGATGGGCGGGATGGAAATTGCCAACAGCCACTCTGGAGAAGTGTACGCTGCGTCCTGAAACATGTAATAGACACAGCTGAGAGAGCATAGGGCACTTCCACTCATGGGCGTAGAAATCGGGAAACCTAAAAATCAACAAGACACAGGCACCCCAAAGTTTAGGGCTGCTCTGTTTCCAGAACCTCCACTTCGGTACACCTTAAATATCCCAGGAAAGAGAAAAATGGATAAAGAATTTGTGGTACTTATGCACAATGGAATATCACTCAGCCATGAAATCAGTGTCATAAGGCTAGTAGCAGCATGATGAGTGGATTTAGGGACGATGACTCTAGGTGAAGTAAGTCACACAGAAAAGGACACTTATCCTAAGATATCACTTAGAGAGGGAATGTCAAAATCGCTACACCTGAACTGAATTCCAAAACAGAACAGAGTCACACATTTAGAAAACACACTATGGCTGCTTAACGGGAAAGGTGAGGTGGGGTGATGCATAAAACAAGGGTTTCAAATTAGCTCAGATACCGTTCCAGAAGCCACATATGTAATAGACAAGACCTACTCCCTGCTCAGTGAACTGGACTCAACACCCCCTATTCACCGCCCAAGAATATATCTGACTAGGAAGAGTCTTAAAACCTATGTATTGATATCTCTCTGGAAGTGAATCAAGAGGGTGTAAAGCGGCATAAACACAGCAGGGAAAAGCAGCTAAACCCCATTATAAAAATAGATTACTTAAAAAAAACCCCATAAAACAAAGACAGTGAAAGAGAGAGAAATTCTTACAAAATCCGTTCAGGGGCTCTGATGCAACTGGATTGACCATATCTAGACCCACAGCTGGATGAGACAGAAGGCTGGACACTCTTGGGGCTGAGAGGATTGGTGAGGTTGGGTGAGCAAACGCAGACCCTTTAAAGTAATAGTGCGTGGTACCCATGCCATGGGTCCCAAATCTCCAGGTTCAAGGGCATCTTCCTACATCGAAAACATGCCTGGGAAACCCAGAAGATGGTACACCGTGTGATCGGGAAAGGTTTCTAAAACGCACCTCATTTCTCCTCTCCTTGGGCTCGGGTTCGCCATTCCAGCCGCTTCACTAACAATCTCCCTACTTGGAGAATCAGCACCGTAGACCTCCTGTTTTGTACAGGTCGCAAATTGTCCTGAGGATGAACGGGAAGAGGGGGAACCAATGAGAGACTAGCTCAAGGTGTTGGGACAGGCACAGGTCACTCAATATTCCCATCAGGAAGAAGAATGAACCACAGGCTCAGCCTGCCCCCCGGAACCAGAATAGGGCCTGAAGCAATCCTGCGCTTTTGCGGCCAGCTCCCAAAAAAGCGAGTTGACAAATGGAGCTCAGGGGCACTGCAATTCACAAACCTGCAGAGTTATAAATGAGAACTCTCGTCCACAAATATATTGAGGGAAGGCAACGAAGAGGATTTGAAAGCAAGGCAGAATTGCAGGAAACAGTTTTCAGGAGGTAGATACGACTCGCCTTGAAAGCACATGAAAAGCGGCAAAGCGTTGACAATGAGGCCCTTGGCCAAAAAGGGCGTATGCGTTTTTTCCTGAATATATTCAGGAAAAAACGCATACGCCCTTTTAGGGCCCACCAAGCAAGCCGGAAAGGCAAATCGGCGCTACAAAGAAGTCTCGCTTGCCAGCGGTCAAAAGGGCCATGCTGAAAAAAGTGTAAAAACCAGAAATGCAGGACAGGCCATGGAGACATGGGAGCCTTGCTACGCTGATGGGCGGGATGGAAATTGCCAACAGCCACTCTGGAGAAGTGTACGCTGCGTCCTGAAACATGTAATAGACACAGCTGAGAGAGCATAGGGCACTTCCACTCATGGGCGTAGAAATCGGGAAACCTAAAAATCAACAAGACACAGGCACCCCAAAGTTTAGGGCTGCTCTGTTTCCAGAACCTCCACTTCGGTACACCTTAAATATCCCAGGAAAGAGAAAAATGGATAAAGAATTTGTGGTACTTATGCACAATGGAATATCACTCAGCCATGAAATCAGTGTCATAAGGCTAGTAGCAGCATGATGAGTGGATTTAGGGACGATGACTCTAGGTGAAGTAAGTCACACAGAAAAGGACACTTATCCTAAGATATCACTTAGAGAGGGAATGTCAAAATCGCTACACCTGAACTGAATTCCAAAACAGAACAGAGTCACACATTTAGAAAACACACTATGGCTGCTTAACGGGAAAGGTGAGGTGGGGTGATGCATAAAACAAGGGTTTCAAATTAGCTCAGATACCGTTCCAGAAGCCACATATGTAATAGACAAGACCTACTCCCTGCTCAGTGAACTGGACTCAACACCCCCTATTCACCGCCCAAGAATATATCTGACTAGGAAGAGTCTTAAAACCTATGTATTGATATCTCTCTGGAAGTGAATCAAGAGGGTGTAAAGCGGCATAAACACAGCAGGGAAAAGCAGCTAAACCCCATTATAAAAATAGATTACTTAAAAAAAACCCCATAAAACAAAGACAGTGAAAGAGAGAGAAATTCTTACAAAATCCGTTCAGGGGCTCTGATGCAACTGGATTGACCATATCTAGACCCACAGCTGGATGAGACAGAAGGCTGGACACTCTTGGGGCTGAGAGGATTGGTGAGGTTGGGTGAGCAAACGCAGACCCTTTAAAGTAATAGTGCGTGGTACCCATGCCATGGGTCCCAAATCTCCAGGTTCAAGGGCATCTTCCTACATCGAAAACATGCCTGGGAAACCCAGAAGATGGTACACCGTGTGATCGGGAAAGGTTTCTAAAACGCACCTCATTTCTCCTCTCCTTGTGCTCGGGTTCGCCATTCCAGCCGCTTCACTAACAATCTCCCTACTTGGAGAATCAGCACCGTTGACCTCCTGTTTCGTACAGCTCGCAATTTGTCCTGAGGATGAACGGGAAGAGGGGGAACCAATGAGAGACTAGCTCTAGGTGTTGGGACAGGCACAGGTCACTCTATTTTCCCATCAGGAAGAAGAATGAACCACAGGCTCAGCCTGCCCCCCGGAACCAGAATAGGGCCTGAAGCAATCCTGCGCATTTGCAGCCAGCTCCCAAATAAGCGAGTTGACAAATGGAGCTCAGGGGCACTGCAATTCACAAACCTGCAGAGTTATAAATGATAACTCTCGTCCACAAATATATTGAGGGAAGGCAACGAAGAGGATTTGAAAGCAAGGCAGAGTTGCAGGAAACAGTTTTCAGGAGGTAGATTCGACTCGCCTTGAAAGCACATGAAAAGCGGCAAAGCGTTGACAATGAGGCCCTTGGCCAAAAAGGGCGTACGCGTTTTTTCCTGAATATATTCAGGAAAAAACGCGTACGCCCTTTTTGGCCAACCAAGCAAGCCGGAAAGGCAAATCGGCGCTACAAAGAAGTCTCGCTTGCCAGCGGTCAAAAGGGCCATGCTGAAAAAAGTGTAAAAACCAGAAATGCAGGACAGGCCATGGAGACATGGGAGCCTTGCTACGCTGATGGGCGGGATGGAAATTGCCAACAGCCACTCTGGAGAAGTGTACGCTGCGTCCTGAAACATGTAATAGACACAGCTGAGAGAGCATAGGGCACTTCCACTCATGGGCGTAGAAATCGGGAAACCTAAAAATCAACAAGACACAGGCACCCCAAAGTTTAGGGCTGCTCTGTTTCCAGAACCTCCACTTCGGTACACCTTAAATATCCCAGGAAAGAGAAAACTGGATAAAGAATTTGTGGTACTTATGCACAATGGAATATCACTCAGCCATGAAATCAGTGTCATAAGGCTAGTAGCAGCATGATGAGTGGATTTAGGGACGATGACTCTAGGTGAAGTAAGTCACACAGAAAAGGACACTTATCCTAAGATATCACTTAGAGAGGGAATGTCAAAATCGCTACACCTGAACTGAATTCCAAAACAGAACAGAGTCACACATTTAGAAAACACACTATGGCTGCTTAACGGGAAAGGTGAGGTGGGGTGATGTATAAAACAAGGGTTTCAAATTAGCTCAGATACCGTTCCAGAAGCCACATATGTAATAGACAAGACCTACTCCCTGCTCAGTGAACTGGACTCAACACCCCCTATTCACCGCCCAAGAATATATCTGACTAGGAAGAGTCTTAAAACCTATGTATTGATATCTCTCTGGAAGTGAATCAAGAGGGTGTAAAGCGGCATAAACACAGCAGGGAAAAGCAGCTAAACCCCATTATAAAAATAGATTACTTAAAAAAACAACCCATAAAACAAAGACAGTGAAAGAGAGAGAAATTCTTACAAAATCCGTTCAGGGGCTCTGATGCAACTGGATTGACCATATCTAGACCCACAGCTGGATGAGACAGAAGGCTGGACACTCTTGGGGCTGAGAGGATTGGTGAGGTTGGGTGAGCAAACGCAGACCCTTTAAAGTAATAGTGCGTGGTACCCATGCCATGGGTCCCAAATCTCCAGGTTCAAGGGCATCTTCCTACATCGAAAACATGCCTGGGAAACCCAGAAGATGGTACACCGTGTGATCGGGAAAGGTTTCTAAAACGCACCTCATTTCTCCTCTCCTTGTGCTCGGGTTCGCCATTCCAGCCGCTTCACTAACAATCTCCCTACTTGGAGAATCAGCACCGTTGACCTCCTGTTTCGTACAGGTTGCAATTTGTCCTGAGGATGAACGGGAAGAGGGGGAACCAATGAGAGACTAGCTCTAGGTGTTGGGACAGGCACAGGTCACTCTATTTTCCCATCAGGAAGAAGAATGAACCACAGGCTCAGCCTTCCCCCCGGAACCAGAATAGGGCCTGAAGCAATCCTGCGCTTTTGCGGCCAGCTCCCAAAAAAGCGAGTTGACAAATGGAGCTCAGGGGCACTGCAATTCACAAACCTGCAGAGTTATAAATGATAACTCTCGTCCACAAATATATTGAGGGAAGGCAACGAAGAGGATTTGAAAGCAAGGCAGAATTGCAGGAAACATATTTCAGAAGGTAGATTCGACTCGCCTTGAAAGCACATGAAAAGCGGCAAAGCGTTGACAATGAGGCCCTTGGCCAAAAAGGGCGTATGCGTTTTTTCCTGAATATATTCAGGAAAAAACGCATACGCCCTTTTTGGCCAACCAAGCAAGCCGGAAAGGCAAATCGGCGCTACAAAGAAGTCTCGCTTGCCAGCGGTCATAAGGGCCATGCTGAAAAAAGTGTAAAAACCAGAAATGCAGGACAGGCCATGGAGACATGGGAGCCTTGCTACGCTGATGGGCGGGATGGAAATTGCCAACAGCCACTCTGGAGAAGTGTACGCTGCGTCCTGAAACATGTAATAGACACAGCTGAGAGAGCATAGGGCACTTCCACTCATGGGCGTAGAAATCGGGAAACCTAAAAATCAACAAGACACAGGCACCCCAAAGTTTAGGGCTGCTCTGTTTCCAGAACCTCCACTTCGGTACACCTTAAATATCCCAGGAAAGAGAAAAATGGATAAAGAATTTGTGGTACTTATGCACAATGGAATATCACTCAGCCATGAAATCAGTGTCATAAGGCTAGTAGCAGCATGATGAGTGGATTTAGGGACGATGACTCTAGGTGAAGTAAGTCACACAGAAAAGGACACTTATCCTAAGATATCACTTAGAGAGGGAATGTCAAAATCGCTACACCTGAACTGAATTCCAAAACAGAACAGAGTCACACATTTAGAAAACACACTATGGCTGCTTAACGGGAAAGGTGAGGTGGGGTGATGCATAAAACAAGGGTTTCAAATTAGCTCAGATACCGTTCCAGAAGCCACATATGTAATAGACAAGACCTACTCCCTGCTCAGTGAACTGGACTCAACACCCCCTATTCACCGCCCAAGAATATATCTGACTAGGAAGAGTCTTAAAACCTATGTATTGATATCTCTCTGGAAGTGAATCAAGAGGGTGTAAAGCGGCATAAACACAGCAGGGAAAAGCAGCTAAACCCCATTATAAAAATAGATTACTTAAAAAAACAACCCATAAAACAAAGACAGTGAAAGAGAGAGAAATTCTTACAAAATCCGTTCAGGGGCTCTGATGCAACTGGATTGACCATATCTAGACCCACAGCTGGATGAGACAGAAGGCTGGACACTCTTGGGGCTGAGAGGATTGGTGAGGTTGGGTGAGCAAACGCAGACCCTTTAAAGTAATAGTGCGTGGTACCCATGCCATGGGTCCCAAATCTCCAGGTTCAAGGGCATCTTCCTACATCGAAAACATGCCTGGGAAACCCAGAAGATGGTACACCGTGTGATCGGGAAAGGTTTCTAAAACGCACCTCATTTCTCCTCTCCTTGTGCTCGGGTTCGCCATTCCAGCCGCTTCACTAACAATCTCCCTACTTGGAGAATCAGCACCGTTGACCTCCTGTTTCGTACAGGTCGCAATTTGTCCTGAGGATGAACGGGAAGAGGGGGAACCAATGAGAGACTAGCTCTAGGTGTTGGGACAGGCACAGGTCACTCTATTTTCCCATCAGGAAGAAGAATGAACCACAGGCTCAGCCTGCCCCCCGGAACCAGAATAGGGCCTGAAGCAATCCTGCGCTTTTGCGGCCAGCGCCCAAAAAAGCGAGTTGACAAATGGAGCTCAGGGGCACTGCAATTCACAAACCTGCAGAGTTATAAATGATAACTCTCGTCCACAAATATATTGAGGGAAGGCAACGAAGAGGATTTGAAAGCAAGGCAGAATTGCAGGAAACATATTTCAGAAGGTAGATTCGACTCGCCTTGAAAGCACATGAAAAGCGGCAAAGCGTTGACAATGAGGCCCTTGGCCAAAAAGGGCGTATGCGTTTTTTCCTGAATATATTCAGGAAAAAACGCATACGCCCTTTTTGGCCAACCAAGCAAGCCGGAAAGGCAAATCGGCGCTACAAAGAAGTCTCGCTTGCCAGCGGTCATAAGGGCCATGCTGAAAAAAGTGTAAAAACCAGAAATGCAGGACAGGCCATGGAGACATGGGAGCCTTGCTACGCTGATGGGCGGGATGGAAATTGCCAACAGCCACTCTGGAGAAGTGTACGCTGCGTCCTGAAACATGTAATAGACACAGCTGAGAGAGCATAGGGCACTTCCACTCATGGGCGTAGAAATCGGGAAACCTAAAAATCAACAAGACACAGGCACCCCAAAGTTTAGGGCTGCTCGGTTTCCAAAAACCTCCACTTCGGTACACCTTAAATATCCCAGGAAAGAGAAAACTGGATAAAGAAGTTGTGGTACTTATGCACAATGGAATATCACTCAGCCATGAAATCAGTGTCATAAGGCTAGTAGCAGCATGATGAGTGGATTTAGGGACGATGACTCTAAGTGAAGTAAGTCACACAGAAAAGGACACTTATCCTAAGATATCACTTATACAGGGAATGTCAAAATCGCTACACCTGAACTGAATACCAAAACAGAACAGAGTCACACATTTAGAAAACACACGATGGCTGCTTAACGGGAAAGGTGAGGTGGGGTGATGCATAAAACAAGGGTTTGAAATTAGCTCAGATACCGTTCCACAAGCCAAATATGTAATAGACAAGACCTACTCCCTGCTCAGTGAACTGGACTCAACACCCCCTATTCACCGCCCAAGAATATATCTGACTAGGAAGAGTCTTAAAACCTATGTATTGATATCTCTCTGGAAGTGAATCAAGAGGGTGTAAAGCGGCATAAACACAGCAGGGAAAAGCAGCTAAACCCCATTATAAAAATAGATTACTTAAAAAAAAACCCATAAAACAAAGACAGTGAAAGAGAGAGAAATTCTTACAAAATCCGTTCAGGGGCTCTGATGCAACTGGATTGACCATATCTAGACCCACAGCTGGATGAGACAGAAGGCTGGACACTCTTGGGGCTGAGAGGATTGGTGAGGTTGGGTGAGCAAACGCAGACCCTTTAAAGTAATAGTGCGTGGTACCCATGCCATGGGTCCCAAATCTCCAGGTTCAAGGGCATCTTCCTACATCGAAAACATGCCTGGGAAACCCAGAAGATGGTACACTGTGTGATCGGGAAAGGTTTCTAAAACGCACCTCATTTCTCCTCTCCTTGTGCTCGGGTTCGCCATTCCAGCCGCTTCACTAACAATCTCCCTACTTGGAGAATCAGCACCGTTGACCTCCTGTTTCGTACAGGTCGCAATTTGTCCTGAGGATGAACGGGAAGAGGGGGAACCAATGAGAGACTAGCTCTAGGTGTTGGGACAGGCACAGGTCACTCAATATTCCCATCAGGAAGAAGAATGAACCACAGGCTCAGCCTGCCCCCCGGAACCAGAATAGGGCCTGAAGCAATCCTGCGCATTTGCAGCCAGCTCCCAAATAAGCGAGTTGACAAATGGAGCTCAGGGGCACTGCAATTCACAAACCTGCAGAGTTATAAATGAGAACTCTCGTCCACAAATATATTGAGGGAAGGCAACGAAGAGGATTTGAAAGCAAGGCAGAATTGCAGGAAACAGTTTTCAGGAGGTAGATACGACTCGCCTTGAAAGCACATGAAAAGCGGCAAAGCGTTGACAATGAGGCCCTTGGCCAAAAAGGGCGTATGCGTTTTTTCCTGAATATATTCAGGAAAAAACGCATACGCCCTTTTAGGGCCAACCAAGCAAGCCGGAAAGGCAAATCGGCGCTACAAAGAAGTCTCGCTTGCCAGCGGTCAAAAGGGCCATGCTGAAAAAAGTGTAAAAACCAGAAATGCAGGACAGGCCATGGAGACATGGGAGCCTTGCTACGCTGATGGGCGGGATGGAAATTGCCAACAGCCACTCTGGAGAAGTGTACGCTGCGTCCTGAAACATGTAATAGACACAGCTGAGAGAGCATAGGGCACTTCCACTCATGGGCGTAGAAATCGGGAAACCTAAAAATCAACAAGACACAGGCACCCCAAAGTTTAGGGCTGCTCTGTTTCCAGAACCTCCACTTCGGTACACCTTAAATATCCCAGGAAAGAGAAAAATGGATAAAGAATTTGTGGTACTTATGCACAATGGAATATCACTCAGCCATGAAATCAGTGTCATAAGGCTAGTAGCAGCATGATGAGTGGATTTAGGGACGATGACTCTAGGTGAAGTAAGTCACACAGAAAAGGACACTTATCCTAAGATATCACTTAGAGAGGGAATGTCAAAATCGCTACACCTGAACTGAATTCCAAAACAGAACAGAGTCACACATTTAGAAAACACACTATGGCTGCTTAACGGGAAAGGTGAGGTGGGGTGATGCATAAAACAAGGGTTTCAAATTAGCTCAGATACCGTTCCAGAAGCCACATATGTAATAGACAAGACCTACTCCCTGCTCAGTGAACTGGACTCAACACCCCCTATTCACCGCCCAAGAATATATCTGACTAGGAAGAGTCTTAAAACCTATGTATTGATATCTCTCTGGAAGTGAATCAAGAGGGTGTAAAGCGGCATAAACACAGCAGGGAAAAGCAGCTAAACCCCATTATAAAAATAGATTACTTAAAAAAAAACCCATAAAACAAAGACAGTGAAAGAGAGAGAAATTCTTACAAAATCCGTTCAGGGGCTCTGATGCAACTGGATTGACCATATCTAGACCCACAGCTGGATGAGACAGAAGGCTGGACACTCTTGGGGCTGAGAGGATTGGTGAGGTTGGGTGAGCAAACGCAGACCCTTTAAAGTAATAGTGCGTGGTACCCATGCCATGGGTCCCAAATCTCCAGGATCAAGGGCATCTTCCTACATCGAAAACATGCCTGGGAAACCCAGAAGATGGTACACCGTGTGATCGGGAAAGGTTTCTAAAACGCACCTCATTTCTCCTCTCCTTGTGCTCGGGTTCGCCATTCCAGCCGCTTCACTAACAATCTCCCTACTTGGAGAATCAGCACCGTTGACCTCCTGTTTCGTACAGCTCGCAATTTGTCCTGAGGATGAACGGGAAGAGGGGGAACCAATGAGAGACTAGCTCTAGGTGTTGGGACAGGCACAGGTCACTCTATTTTCCCATCAGGAAGAAGAATGAACCAGAGGCTCAGCCTGCCCCCCGGAACCAGAATAGGGCCTGAAGCAATCCTGCGCTTTTGCGGCCAGCTCCCAAAAAAGCGAGTTGACAAATGGAGCTCAGGGGCACTGCAATTCACAAACCTGCAGAGTTATAAATGATAACTCTCGTCCACAAATATATTGAGGGAAGGCAACGAAGAGGATTTGAAAGCAAGGCAGAATTGCAGGAAACATATTTCAGAAGGTAGATTCGACTCGCCTTGAAAGCACATGAAAAGCGGCAAAGCGTTGACAATGAGGCCCTTGGCCAAAAAGGGCGTATGCGTTTTTTCCTGAATATATTCAGGAAAAAACGCATACGCCCTTTTTGGCCAACCAAGCAAGCCGGAAAGGCAAATCGGCGCTACAAAGAAGTCTCGCTTGCCAGCGGTCATAAGGGCCATGCTGAAAAAAGTGTAAAAACCAGAAATGCAGGACAGGCCATGGAGACATGGGAGCCTTGCTACGCTGATGGGCGGGATGGAAATTGCCAACAGCCACTCTGGAGAAGTGTACGCTGCGTCCTGAAACATGTAATAGACACAGCTGAGAGAGCATAGGGCACTTCCACTCATGGGCGTAGAAATCGGGAAACCTAAAAATCAACAAGACACAGGCACCCCAAAGTTTAGGGCTGCTCTGTTTCCAGAACCTCCACTTCGGTACACCTTAAATATCCCAGGAAAGAGAAAAATGGATAAAGAATTTGTGGTACTTATGCCCAATGGAATATCACTCAGCCATGAAATCAGTGTCATAAGGCTAGTAGCAGCATGATGAGTGGATTTAGGGACGATGACTCTAGGTGAAGTAAGTCACACAGAAAAGGACACTTATCCTAAGATATCACTTAGAGAGGGAATGTCAAAATCGCTACACCTGAACTGAATTCCAAAACAGAACAGAGTCACACATTTAGAAAACACACTATGGCTGCTTAACGGGAAAGGTGAGGTGGGGTGATGCATAAAACAAGGGTTTCAAATTAGCTCAGATACCGTTCCAGAAGCCACATATGTAATAGACAAGACCTACTCCCTGCTCAGTGAACTGGACTCAACACCCCCTATTCACCGCCCAAGAATATATCTGACTAGGAAGAGTCTTAAAACCTATGTATTGATATCTCTCTGGAAGTGAATCAAGAGGGTGTAAAGCGGCATAAACACAGCAGGGAAAAGCAGCTAAACCCCATTATAAAAATAGATTACTTAAAAAAACAACCCATAAAACAAAGACAGTGAAAGAGAGAGAAATTCTTACAAAATCCGTTCAGGGGCTCTGATGCAACTGGATTGACCATATCTAGACCCACAGCTGGATGAGACAGAAGGCTGGACACTCTTGGGGCTGAGAGGATTGGTGAGGTTGGGTGAGCAAACGCAGACCCTTTAAAGTAATAGTGCGTGGTACCCATGCCATGGGTCCCAAATCTCCAGGTTCAAGGGCATCTTCCTACATCGAAAACATGCCTGGGAAACCCAGAAGATGGTACACCGTGTGATCGGGAAAGGTTTCTAAAACGCACCTCATTTCTCCTCTCCTTGTGCTCGGGTTCGCCATTCCAGCCGCTTCACTAACAATCTCCCTACTTGGAGAATCAGCACCGTTGACCTCCTGTTTCGTACAGGTCGCAATTTGTCCTGAGGATGAACGGGAAGAGGGGGAACCAATGAGAGACTAGCTCTAGGTGTTGGGACAGGCACAGGTCACTCTATTTTCCCATCAGGAAGAAGAATGAACCAGAGGCTCAGCCTGCCCCCCGGAACCAGAATAGGGCCTGAAGCAATCCTGCGCTTTTGCGGCCAGCTCCCAAAAAAGCGAGTTGACAAATGGAGCTCAGGGGCACTGCAATTCACAAACCTGCAGAGTTATAAATGATAACTCTCGTCCACAAATATATTGAGGGAAGGCAACGAAGAGGATTTGAAAGCAAGGCAGAATTGCAGGAAACATATTTCAGAAGGTAGATTCGACTCGCCTTGAAAGCACATGAAAAGCGGCAAAGCGTTGACAATGAGGCCCTTGGCCAAAAAGGGCGTATGCGTTTTTTCCTGAATATATTCAGGAAAAAACGCATACGCCCTTTTTGGCCAACCAAGCAAGCCGGAAAGGCAAATCGGCGCTACAAAGAAGTCTCGCTTGCCAGCGGTCATAAGGGCCATGCTGAAAAAAGTGTAAAAACCAGAAATGCAGGACAGGCCATGGAGACATGGGAGCCTTGCTACGCTGATGGGCGGGATGGAAATTGCCAACAGCCACTCTGGAGAAGTGTACGCTGCGTCCTGAAACATGTAATAGACACAGCTGAGAGAGCATAGGGCACTTCCACTCATGGGCGTAGAAATCGGGAAACCTAAAAATCAACAAGACACAGGCACCCCAAAGTTTAGGGCTGCTCTGTTTCCAAGAACCTCCACTTCGGTACACCTTAAATATCCCAGGAAAGAGAAAACTGGATAAAGAAGTTGTGGTACTTATGCACAATGGAATATCACTCAGCCATGAAATCAGTGTCATAAGGCTAGTAGCAGCATGATGAGTGGATTTAGGGACGATGACTCTAGGTGAAGTAAGTCACACAGAAAAGGACACTTATCCTAAGATATCACTTAGAGAGGGAATGTCAAAATCGCTACACCTGAACTGAATACCAAAACAGAACAGAGTCACACATTTAGAAAACACACTATGGCAGCTTAACGGGAAAGGTGAGGTGGGGTGATGCATAAAACAAGGGTTTGAAATTAGCTCAGATACCGTTCCAGAAGCCAAATATGTAATAGACAAGACCTACTCCCTGCTCAGTGAACTGGACTCAACACCCCCTATTCACCGCCCAAGAATATATCTGACTAGGAAGAGTCTTAAAACCTATGTATTGATATCTCTCTGGAAGTGAATCAAGAGGGTGTAAAGCGGCATAAACACAGCAGGGAAAAGCAGCTAAACCCCATTATAAAAATAGATTACTTAAAAAAAAAAACCCATAAAACAAAGACAGTGAAAGAGAGAGAAATTCTTACAAAATCCGTTCAGGGGCTCTGATGCAACTGGATTGACCATATCTAGACCCACAGCTGGATGAGACAGAAGGCTGGACACTCTTGGGGCTGAGAGGATTGGTGAGGTTGGGTGAGCAAACGCAGACCCTTTAAAGTAATACTGCGTGGTACCCATGCCATGGGTCCCAAATCTCCAGGTTCAAGGGCATCTTCCTACATCGAAAACATGCCTGGGAAACCCAGAAGATGGTACACCGTGTGATCGGGAAAGGTTTCTAAAACGCACCTCATTTCTCCTCTCCTTGTGCTCGGGTTCGCCATTCCAGCCGCTTCACTAACAATCTCCCTACTTGGAGAATCAGCACCGTAGACCTCCTGTTTCGTACAGGTCGCAAATTGTCCTGAGGATGAACGGGAAGAGGGGGAACCAATGAGAGACTAGCTCTAGGTGTTGGGACAGGCACAGGTCACTCAATATTCCCATCAGGAAGAAGAATGAACCACAGGCTCAGCCTGCCCCCCGGAACGAGAAAAGGGCCTGAAGCAATCCTGCGCTTTTGCGGCCAGCTCCCAAATAAGCGAGTTGACAAATGGATCTCAGGGGCACTGCAATTCACAAACCTGCAGAGTTATAAATGAGAACTCTCGTCCACAAATATATTGAGGGAAGGCAACGAAGAGGATTTGAAAGCAAGGCAGAATTGCAGGAAACAGTTTTCAGGAGGTAGATACGACTCGCCTTGAAAGCACATGAAAAGCGGCAAAGCGTTGACAATGAGGCCCTTGGCCAAAAAGGGCGTATGCGTTTTTTCCTGAATATATTCAGGAAAAAACGCATACGCCCTTTTAGGGCCAACCAAGCAAGCCGGAAAGGCAAATCGGCGCTACAAAGAAGTCTCGCTTGCCAGCGGTCAAAAGGGCCATGCTGAAAAAAGTGTAAAAACCAGAAATGCAGGACAGGCCATGGAGACATGGGAGCCTTGCTACGCTGATGGGCGGGATGGAAATTGCCAACAGCCACTCTGCAGAAGTGTACGCTGCGTCCTGAAACATGTAATAGACACAGCTGAGAGAGCATAGGGCACTTCCACTCATGGGCGTAGAAATCGGGAAACCTAAAAATCAACAAGACACAGGCACCCCAAAGTTTAGGGCTGCTCTGTTTCCAGAACCTCCACTTCGGTACACCTTAAATATCCCAGGAAAGAGAAAAATGGATAAAGAATTTGTGGTACTTATGCACAATGGAATATCACTCAGCCATGAAATCAGTGTCATAAGGCTAGTAGCAGCATGATGAGTGGATTTAGGGACGATGACTCTAGGTGAAGTAAGTCACACAGAAAAGGACACTTATCCTAAGATATCACTTAGAGAGGGAATGTCAAAATCGCTACACCTGAACTGAATTCCAAAACAGAACAGAGTCACACATTTAGAAAACACACTATGGCTGCTTAACGGGAAAGGTGAGGTGGGGTGATGCATAAAACAAGGGTTTCAAATTAGCTCAGATACCGTTCCAGAAGCCACATATGTAATAGACAAGACCTACTCCCTGCTCAGTGAACTGGACTCAACACCCCCTATTCACCGCCCAAGAATATATCTGACTAGGAAGAGTCTTAAAACCTATGTATTGATATCTCTCTGGAAGTGAATCAAGAGGGTGTAAAGCGGCATAAACACAGCAGGGAAAAGCAGCTAAACCCCATTATAAAAATAGATTACTTAAAAAAACAACCCATAAAACAAAGACAGTGAAAGAGAGAGAAATTCTTACAAAATCCGTTCAGGGGCTCTGATGCAACTGGATTGACCATATCTAGACCCACAGCTGGATGAGACAGAAGGCTGGACACTCTTGGGGCTGAGAGGATTGGTGAGGTTGGGTGAGCAAACGCAGACCCTTTAAAGTAATAGTGCGTGGTACCCATGCCATGGGTCCCAAATCTCCAGGTTCAAGGGCATCTTCCTACATCGAAAACATGCCTGGGAAACCCAGAAGATGGTACACCGTGTGATCGGGAAAGGTTTCTAAAACGCACCTCATTTCTGCTCTCCTTGTGCTCGGGTTCGCCATTCCAGCCGCTTCACTAACAATCTCCCTACTTGGAGAATCAGCACCGTTGACCTCCTGTTTCGTACAGGTCGCAATTTGTCCTGAGGATGAACGGGAAGAGGGGGAACCAATGAGAGACTAGCTCTAGGTGTTGGGACAGGCACAGGTCACTCTATTTTCCCATCAGGAAGAAGAATGAACCACAGGCTCAGCCTGCCCCCCGGAACCAGAATAGGGCCTGAAGCAATCCTGCGCTTTTGCGGCCAGCTCCCAAAAAAGCGAGTTGACAAATGGAGCTCAGGGGCACTGCAATTCACAAACCTGCAGAGTTATAAATGAGAACTCTCGTCCACAAATATATTGAGGGAAGGCAACGAAGAGGATTTGAAAGCAAGGCAGAATTGCAGGAAACATATTTCAGAAGGTAGATTCGACTCGCCTTGAAAGCACATGAAAAGCGGCAAAGCGTTGACAATGAGGCCCTTGGCTAAAAAGGGCGTATGCGTTTTTTCCTGAATATATTCAGGAAAAAACGCATACGCCCTTTTTGGCCAACCAAGCAAGCCGGAAAGGCAAATCGGCGCTACAAAGAAGTCTCGCTTGCCAGCGGTCATAAGGGCCATGCTGAAAAAAGTGTAAAAACCAGAAATGCAGGACAGGCCATGGAGACATGGGAGCCTTGCTACGCTGATGGGCGGGATGGAAATTGCCAACAGCCACTCTGGAGAAGTGTACACTGCGTCCTGAAACATGTAATAGACACAGCTGAGAGAGCATAGGGCACTTCCACTCATGGGCGTAGAAATCGGGAAACCTAAAAATCAACAAGACACAGGCACCCCAAAGTTTAGGGCTGCTCTGTTTCCAGAACCTCCACTTCGGTACACCTTAAATATCCCAGGAAAGAGAAAAATGGATAAAGATTTTGTAGTACTTATGCACAATGGAATATCACTCAGCCATGAAATCAG
This sequence comes from Eubalaena glacialis, assembly GCF_028564815.1. Taxonomy (NCBI): domain Eukaryota; kingdom Metazoa; phylum Chordata; class Mammalia; order Artiodactyla; family Balaenidae; genus Eubalaena; species Eubalaena glacialis. The sequence goes on from NC_083716.1 coordinate 73,548,318, forward strand.
TGTCATAAGGCTAGTAGCAGCATGATGAGTGGATTTAGGGACGATGACTCTAGGTGAAGTAAGTCACACAGAAAAGGACACTTATCCTAAGATATCACTTAGAGAGGGAATGTCAAAATCGCTACACCTGAACTGAATTCCAAAACAGAACAGAGTCACACATTTAGAAAACACACTATGGCTGCTTAACGGGAAAGGTGAGGTGGGGTGATGCATAAAACAAGGGTTTCAAATTAGCTCAGATACCGTTCCAGAAGCCACATATGTAATAGACAAGACCTACTCCCTGCTCAGTGAACTGGACTCAACACCCCCTATTCACCGCCCAAGAATATATCTGACTAGGAAGAGTCTTAAAACCTATGTATTGATATCTCTCTGGAAGTGAATCAAGAGGGTGTAAAGCGGCATAAACACAGCAGGGAAAAGCAGCTAAACCCCATTATAAAAATAGATTACTTAAAAAAACAACCCATAAAACAAAGACAGTGAAAGAGAGAGAAATTCTTACAAAATCCGTTCAGGGGCTCTGATGCAACTGGATTGACCATATCTAGACCCACAGCTGGATGAGACAGAAGGCTGGACACTCTTGGGGCTGAGAGGATTGGTGAGGTTGGGTGAGCAAACGCAGACCCTTTAAAGTAATAGTGCGTGGTACCCATGCCATGGGTCCCAAATCTCCAGGTTCAAGGGCATCTTCCTACATCGAAAACATGCCTGGGAAACCCAGAAGATGGTACACCGTGTGATCGGGAAAGGTTTCTAAAACGCACCTCATTTCTCCTCTCCTTGTGCTCGGGTTCGCCATTCCAGCCGCTTCACTAACAATCTCCCTACTTGGAGAATCAGCACCGTAGACCTCCTGTTTCGTACAGGTCGCAAATTGTCCTGAGGATGAACGGGAAGAGGGGGAACCAATGAGAGACTAGCTCTAGGTGTTGGGACAGGCACAGGTCACTCAATATTCCCATCAGGAAGAAGAATGAACCACAGGCTCAGCCTGCCCCCCGGAACGAGAATAGGGCCTGAAGCAATCCTGCGCTTTTGCGGCCAGCTCCCAAATAAGCGAGTTGACAAATGGATCTCAGGGGCACTGCAATTCACAAACCTGCAGAGTTATAAATGATAACTCTCGTCCACAAATATATTGAGGGAAGGCAACGAAGAGGATTTGAAAGCAAGGCAGAATTGCAGGAAACAGTTTTCAGGAGGTAGATACGACTCGCCTTGAAAGCACATGAAAAGCGGCAAAGCGTTGACAATGAGGCCCTTGGCCAAAAAGGGCGTATGCGTTTTTTCCTGAATATATTCAGGAAAAAACGCATACGCCCTTTTTGGCCAACCAAGCAAGCCGGAAAGGCAAATCGGCGCTACAAAGAAGTCTCGCTTGCCAGCGGTCAAAAGGGCCATGCTGAAAAAAGTGTAAAAACCAGAAATGCAGGACAGGCCATGGAGACATGGGAGCCTTGCTACGCTGATGGGCGGGATGGAAATTGCCAACAGCCACTCTGGAGAAGTGTACGCTGCGTCCTGAAACATGTAATAGACACAGCTGAGAGAGCATAGGGCACTTCCACTCATGGGCGTAGAAATCGGGAAACCTAAAAATCAACAAGACACAGGCACCCCAAAGTTTAGGGCTGCTCTGTTTCCAGAACCTCCACTTCGGTACACCTTAAATATCCCAGGAAAGAGAAAAATGGATAAAGAATTTGTGGTACTTATGCACAATGGAATATCACTCAGCCATGAAATCAGTGTCATAAGGCTAGTAGCAGCATGATGAGTGGATTTAGGGACGATGACTCTAGGTGAAGTAAGTCACACAGAAAAGGACACTTATCCTAAGATATCACTTAGAGAGGGAATGTCAAAATCGCTACACCTGAACTGAATTCCAAAACAGAACAGAGTCACACATTTAGAAAACACACTATGGCTGCTTAACGGGAAAGGTGAGGTGGGGTGATGCATAAAACAAGGGTTTCAAATTAGCTCAGATACCGTTCCAGAAGCCACATATGTAATAGACAAGACCTACTCCCTGCTCAGTGAACTGGACTCAACACCCCCTATTCACCGCCCAAGAATATATCTGACTAGGAAGAGTCTTAAAACCTATGTATTGATATCTCTCTGGAAGTGAATCAAGAGGGTGTAAAGCGGCATAAACACAGCAGGGAAAAGCAGCTAAACCCCATTATAAAAATAGATTACTTAAAAAAACAACCCATAAAACAAAGACAGTGAAAGAGAGAGAAATTCTTACAAAATCCGTTCAGGGGCTCTGATGCAACTGGATTGACCATATCTAGACCCACAGCTGGATGAGACAGAAGGCTGGACACTCTTGGGGCTGAGAGGATTGGTGAGGTTGGGTGAGCAAACGCAGACCCTTTAAAGTAATAGTGCGTGGTACCCATGCCATGGGTCCCAAATCTCCAGGTTCAAGGGCATCTTCCTACATCGAAAACATGCCTGGGAAACCCAGAAGATGGTACACCGTGTGATCGGGAAAGGTTTCTAAAACGCACCTCATTTCTGCTCTCCTTGTGCTCGGGTTCGCCATTCCAGCCGCTTCACTAACAATCTCCCTACTTGGAGAATCAGCACCGTTGACCTCCTGTTTCGTACAGGTCGCAATTTGTCCTGAGGATGAACGGGAAGAGGGGGAACCAATGAGAGACTAGCTCTAGGTGTTGGGACAGGCACAGGTCACTCTATTTTCCCATCAGGAAGAAGAATGAACCACAAGCTCAGCCTGCCCCCCGGAACCAGAATAGGGCCTGAAGCAATCCTGCGCTTTTGCGGCCAGCTCCCAAAACAGCGAGTTGACAAATGGAGCTCAGGGGCACTGCAATTCACAAACCTGCAGAGTTATAAATGAGAACTCTCGTCCACAAATATATTGAGGGAAGGCAACGAAGAGGATTTGAAAGCAAGGCAGAATTGCAGGAAACATATTTCAGAAGGTAGATTCGACTCGCCTTGAAAGCACATGAAAAGCGGCAAAGCGTTGACAATGAGGCCCTTGGCCAAAAAGGGCGTATGCGTTTTTTCCTGAATATATTCAGGAAAAAACGCATACGCCCTTTTTGGCCAACCAAGCAAGCCGGAAAGGCAAATCGGCGCTACAAAGAAGTCTCGCTTGCCAGCGGTCATAAGGGCCATGCTGAAAAAAGTGTAAAAACCAGAAATGCAGGACAGGCCATGGAGACATGGGAGCCTTGCTACGCTGATGGGCGGGATGGAAATTGCCAACAGCCACTCTGGAGAAGTGTACGCTGCGTCCTGAAACATGTAATAGACACAGCTGAGAGAGCATAGGGCACTTCCACTCATGGGCGTAGAAATCGGGAAACCTAAAAATCAACAAGACACAGGCACCCCAAAGTTTAGGGCTGCTCTGTTTCCAAGAACCTCCACTTCGGTACACCTTAAATATCCCAGGAAAGAGAAAACTGGATAAAGAAGTTGTGGTACTTATGCACAATGGAATATCACTCAGCCATGAAATCAGTGTCATAAGGCTAGTAGCAGCATGATGAGTGGATTTAGGGACGATGACTCTAGGTGAAGTAAGTCACACAGAAAAGGACACTTATCCTAAGATATCACTTAGAGAGGGAATGTCAAAATCGCTACACCTGAACTGAATACCAAAACAGAACAGAGTCACACATTTAGAAAACACACTATGGCAGCTTAACGGGAAAGGTGAGGTGGGGTGATGCATAAAACAAGGGTTTGAAATTAGCTCAGATACCGTTCCAGAAGCCAAATATGTAATAGACAAGACCTACTCCCTGCTCAGTGAACTGGACTCAACACCCCCTATTCACCGCCCAAGAATATATCTGACTAGGAAGAGTCTTAAAACCTATGTATTGATATCTCTCTGGAAGTGAATCAAGAGGGTGTAAAGCGGCATAAACACAGCAGGGAAAAGCAGCTAAACCCCATTATAAAAATAGATTACTTAAAAAAAAAACCCATAAAACAAAGACAGTGAAAGAGAGAGAAATTCTTACAAAATCCGTTCAGGGGCTCTGATGCAACTGGATTGACCATATCTAGACCCACAGCTGGATGAGACAGAAGGCTGGACACTCTTGGGGCTGAGAGGATTGGTGAGGTTGGGTGAGCAAACGCAGACCCTTTAAAGTAATACTGCGTGGTACCCATGCCATGGGTCCCAAATCTCCAGGTTCAAGGGCATCTTCCTACATCGAAAACATGCCTGGGAAACCCAGAAGATGGTACACCGTGTGATCGGGAAAGGTTTCTAAAACGCACCTCATTTCTCCTCTCCTTGTGCTCGGGTTCGCCATTCCAGCCGCTTCACTAACAATCTCCCTACTTGGAGAATCAGCACCGTAGACCTCCTGTTTCGTACAGGTCGCAAATTGTCCTGAGGATGAACGGGAAGAGGGGGAACCAATGAGAGACTAGCTCTAGGTGTTGGGACAGGCACAGGTCACTCAATATTCCCATCAGGAAGAAGAATGAACCACAGGCTCAGCCTGCCCCCCGGAACGAGAAAAGGGCCTGAAGCAATCCTGCGCTTTTGCGGCCAGCTCCCAAATAAGCGAGTTGACAAATGGATCTCAGGGGCACTGCAATTCACAAACCTGCAGAGTTATAAATGAGAACTCTCGTCCACAAATATATTGAGGGAAGGCAACGAAGAGGATTTGAAAGCAAGGCAGAATTGCAGGAAACAGTTTTCAGGAGGTAGATACGACTCGCCTTGAAAGCACATGAAAAGCGGCAAAGCGTTGACAATGAGGCCCTTGGCCAAAAAGGGCGTATGCGTTTTTTCCTGAATATATTCAGGAAAAAACGCATACGCCCTTTTAGGGCCAACCAAGCAAGCCGGAAAGGCAAATCGGCGCTACAAAGAAGTCTCGCTTGCCAGCGGTCAAAAGGGCCATGCTGAAAAAAGTGTAAAAACCAGAAATGCAGGACAGGCCATGGAGACATGGGAGCCTTGCTACGCTGATGGGCGGGATGGAAATTGCCAACAGCCACTCTGCAGAAGTGTACGCTGCGTCCTGAAACATGTAATAGACACAGCTGAGAGAGCATAGGGCACTTCCACTCATGGGCGTAGAAATCGGGAAACCTAAAAATCAACAAGACACAGGCACCCCAAAGTTTAGGGCTGCTCTGTTTCCAAGAACCTCCACTTCGGTACACCTTAAATATCCCAGGAAAGAGAAAACTGGATAAAGAAGTTGTGGTACTTATGCACAATGGAATATCACTCAGCCATGAAATCAGTGTCATAAGGCTAGTAGCAGCATGATGAGTGGATTTAGGGACGATGACTCTAGGTGAAGTAAGTCACACAGAAAAGGACACTTATCCTAAGATATCACTTAGAGAGGGAATGTCAAAATCGCTACACCTGAACTGAATACCAAAACAGAACAGAGTCACACATTTAGAAAACACACTATGGCAGCTTAACGGGAAAGGTGAGGTGGGGTGATGCATAAAACAAGGGTTTGAAATTAGCTCAGATACCGTTCCAGAAGCCAAATATGTAATAGACAAGACCTACTCCCTGCTCAGTGAACTGGACTCAACACCCCCTATTCACCGCCCAAGAATATATCTGACTAGGAAGAGTCTTAAAACCTATGTATTGATATCTCTCTGGAAGTGAATCAAGAGGGTGTAAAGCGGCATAAACACAGCAGGGAAAAGCAGCTAAACCCCATTATAAAAATAGATTACTTAAAAAAAAAACCCATAAAACAAAGACAGTGAAAGAGAGAGAAATTCTTACAAAATCCGTTCAGGGGCTCTGATGCAACTGGATTGACCATATCTAGACCCACAGCTGGATGAGACAGAAGGCTGGACACTCTTGGGGCTGAGAGGATTGGTGAGGTTGGGTGAGCAAACGCAGACCCTTTAAAGTAATACTGCGTGGTACCCATGCCATGGGTCCCAAATCTCCAGGTTCAAGGGCATCTTCCTACATCGAAAACATGCCTGGGAAACCCAGAAGATGGTACACCGTGTGATCGGGAAAGGTTTCTAAAACGCACCTCATTTCTCCTCTCCTTGTGCTCGGGTTCGCCATTCCAGCCGCTTCACTAACAATCTCCCTACTTGGAGAATCAGCACCGTAGACCTCCTGTTTCGTACAGGTCGCAAATTGTCCTGAGGATGAACGGGAAGAGGGGGAACCAATGAGAGACTAGCTCTAGGTGTTGGGACAGGCACAGGTCACTCAATATTCCCATCAGGAAGAAGAATGAACCACAGGCTCAGCCTGCCCCCCGGAACGAGAAAAGGGCCTGAAGCAATCCTGCGCTTTTGCGGCCAGCTCCCAAATAAGCGAGTTGACAAATGGATCTCAGGGGCACTGCAATTCACAAACCTGCAGAGTTATAAATGAGAACTCTCGTCCACAAATATATTGAGGGAAGGCAACGAAGAGGATTTGAAAGCAAGGCAGAATTGCAGGAAACAGTTTTCAGGAGGTAGATACGACTCGCCTTGAAAGCACATGAAAAGCGGCAAAGCGTTGACAATGAGGCCCTTGGCCAAAAAGGGCGTATGCGTTTTTTCCTGAATATATTCAGGAAAAAACGCATACGCCCTTTTAGGGCCAACCAAGCAAGCCGGAAAGGCAAATCGGCGCTACAAAGAAGTCTCGCTTGCCAGCGGTCAAAAGGGCCATGCTGAAAAAAGTGTAAAAACCAGAAATGCAGGACAGGCCATGGAGACATGGGAGCCTTGCTACGCTGATGGGCGGGATGGAAATTGCCAACAGCCACTCTGCAGAAGTGTACGCTGCGTCCTGAAACATGTAATAGACACAGCTGAGAGAGCATAGGGCACTTCCACTCATGGGCGTAGAAATCGGGAAACCTAAAAATCAACAAGACACAGGCACCCCAAAGTTTAGGGCTGCTCTGTTTCCAGAACCTCCACTTCGGTACACCTTAAATATCCCAGGAAAGAGAAAAATGGATAAAGAATTTGTGGTACTTATGCACAATGGAATATCACTCAGCCATGAAATCAGTGTCATAAGGCTAGTAGCAGCATGATGAGTGGATTTAGGGACGATGACTCTAGGTGAAGTAAGTCACACAGAAAAGGACACTTATCCTAAGATATCACTTAGAGAGGGAATGTCAAAATCGCTACACCTGAACTGAATTCCAAAACAGAACAGAGTCACACATTTAGAAAACACACTATGGCTGCTTAACGGGAAAGGTGAGGTGGGGTGATGCATAAAACAAGGGTTTCAAATTAGCTCAGATACCGTTCCAGAAGCCACATATGTAATAGACAAGACCTACTCCCTGCTCAGTGAACTGGACTCAACACCCCCTATTCACCGCCCAAGAATATATCTGACTAGGAAGAGTCTTAAAACCTATGTATTGATATCTCTCTGGAAGTGAATCAAGAGGGTGTAAAGCGGCATAAACACAGCAGGGAAAAGCAGCTAAACCCCATTATAAAAATAGATTACTTAAAAAAACAACCCATAAAACAAAGACAGTGAAAGAGAGAGAAATTCTTACAAAATCCGTTCAGGGGCTCTGATGCAACTGGATTGACCATATCTAGACCCACAGCTGGATGAGACAGAAGGCTGGACACTCTTGGGGCTGAGAGGATTGGTGAGGTTGGGTGAGCAAACGCAGACCCTTTAAAGTAATAGTGCGTGGTACCCATGCCATGGGTCCCAAATCTCCAGGTTCAAGGGCATCTTCCTACATCGAAAACATGCCTGGGAAACCCAGAAGATGGTACACCGTGTGATCGGGAAAGGTTTCTAAAACGCACCTCATTTCTGCTCTCCTTGTGCTCGGGTTCGCCATTCCAGCCGCTTCACTAACAATCTCCCTACTTGGAGAATCAGCACCGTTGACCTCCTGTTTCGTACAGGTCGCAATTTGTCCTGAGGATGAACGGGAAGAGGGGGAACCAATGAGAGACTAGCTCTAGGTGTTGGGACAGGCACAGGTCACTCTATTTTCCCATCAGGAAGAAGAATGAACCACAGGCTCAGCCTGCCCCCCGGAACCAGAATAGGGCCTGAAGCAATCCTGCGCTTTTGCGGCCAGCTCCCAAAAAAGCGAGTTGACAAATGGAGCTCAGGGGCACTGCAATTCACAAACCTGCAGAGTTATAAATGAGAACTCTCGTCCACAAATATATTGAGGGAAGGCAACGAAGAGGATTTGAAAGCAAGGCAGAATTGCAGGAAACATATTTCAGAAGGTAGATTCGACTCGCCTTGAAAGCACATGAAAAGCGGCAAAGCGTTGACAATGAGGCCCTTGGCTAAAAAGGGCGTATGCGTTTTTTCCTGAATATATTCAGGAAAAAACGCATACGCCCTTTTTGGCCAACCAAGCAAGCCGGAAAGGCAAATCGGCGCTACAAAGAAGTCTCGCTTGCCAGCGGTCATAAGGGCCATGCTGAAAAAAGTGTAAAAACCAGAAATGCAGGACAGGCCATGGAGACATGGGAGCCTTGCTACGCTGATGGGCGGGATGGAAATTGCCAACAGCCACTCTGGAGAAGTGTACACTGCGTCCTGAAACATGTAATAGACACAGCTGAGAGAGCATAGGGCACTTCCACTCATGGGCGTAGAAATCGGGAAACCTAAAAATCAACAAGACACAGGCACCCCAAAGTTTAGGGCTGCTCTGTTTCCAGAACCTCCACTTCGGTACACCTTAAATATCCCAGGAAAGAGAAAAATGGATAAAGATTTTGTAGTACTTATGCACAATGGAATATCACTCAGCCATGAAATCAGTGTCATAAGGCTAGTAGCAGCATGATGAGTGGATTTAGGGACGATGACTCTAGGTGAAGTAAGTCACACAGAAAAGGACACTTATCCTAAGATATCACTTAGAGAGGGAATGTCAAAATCGCTACACCTGAACTGAATTCCAAAACAGAACAGAGTCACACATTTAGAAAACACACTATGGCTGCTTAACGGGAAAGGTGAGGTGGGGTGATGCATAAAACAAGGGTTTCAAATTAGCTCAGATACCGTTCCAGAAGCCACATATGTAATAGACAAGACCTACTCCCTGCTCAGTGAACTGGACTCAACACCCCCTATTCACCGCCCAAGAATATATCTGACTAGGAAGAGTCTTAAAACCTATGTATTGATATCTCTCTGGAAGTGAATCAAGAGGGTGTAAAGCGGCATAAACACAGCAGGGAAAAGCAGCTAAACCCCATTATAAAAATAGATTACTTAAAAAAACAACCCATAAAACAAAGACAGTGAAAGAGAGAGAAATTCTTACAAAATCCGTTCAGGGGCTCTGATGCAACTGGATTGACCATATCTAGACCCACAGCTGGATGAGACAGAAGGCTGGACACTCTTGGGGCTGAGAGGATTGGTGAGGTTGGGTGAGCAAACGCAGACCCTTTAAAGTAATAGTGCGTGGTACCCATGCCATGGGTCCCAAATCTCCAGGTTCAAGGGCATCTTCCTACATCGAAAACATGCCTGGGAAACCCAGAAGATGGTACACCGTGTGATCGGGAAAGGTTTCTAAAACGCACCTCATTTCTCCTCTCCTTGTGCTCGGGTTCGCCATTCCAGCCGCTTCACTAACAATCTCCCTACTTGGAGAATCAGCACCGTAGACCTCCTGTTTCGTACAGGTCGCAAATTGTCCTGAGGATGAACGGGAAGAGGGGGAACCAATGAGAGACTAGCTCTAGGTGTTGGGACAGGCACAGGTCACTCAATATTCCCATCAGGAAGAAGAATGAACCACAGGCTCAGCCTGCCCCCCGGAACGAGAATAGGGCCTGAAGCAATCCTGCGCTTTTGCGGCCAGCTCCCAAATAAGCGAGTTGACAAATGGATCTCAGGGGCACTGCAATTCACAAACCTGCAGAGTTATAAATGATAACTCTCGTCCACAAATATATTGAGGGAAGGCAACGAAGAGGATTTGAAAGCAAGGCAGAATTGCAGGAAACAGTTTTCAGGAGGTAGATACGACTCGCCTTGAAAGCACATGAAAAGCGGCAAAGCGTTGACAATGAGGCCCTTGGCCAAAAAGGGCGTATGCGTTTTTTCCTGAATATATTCAGGAAAAAACGCATACGCCCTTTTTGGCCAACCAAGCAAGCCGGAAAGGCAAATCGGCGCTACAAAGAAGTCTCGCTTGCCAGCGGTCAAAAGGGCCATGCTGAAAAAAGTGTAAAAACCAGAAATGCAGGACAGGCCATGGAGACATGGGAGCCTTGCTACGCTGATGGGCGGGATGGAAATTGCCAACAGCCACTCTGGAGAAGTGTACGCTGCGTCCTGAAACATGTAATAGACACAGCTGAGAGAGCATAGGGCACTTCCACTCATGGGCGTAGAAATCGGGAAACCTAAAAATCAACAAGACACAGGCACCCCAAAGTTTAGGGCTGCTCTGTTTCCAGAACCTCCACTTCGGTACACCTTAAATATCCCAGGAAAGAGAAAAATGGATAAAGAATTTGTGGTACTTATGCACAATGGAATATCACTCAGCCATGAAATCAGTGTCATAAGGCTAGTAGCAGCATGATGAGTGGATTTAGGGACGATGACTCTAGGTGAAGTAAGTCACACAGAAAAGGACACTTATCCTAAGATATCACTTAGAGAGGGAATGTCAAAATCGCTACACCTGAACTGAATTCCAAAACAGAACAGAGTCACACATTTAGAAAACACACTATGGCTGCTTAACGGGAAAGGTGAGGTGGGGTGATGCATAAAACAAGGGTTTCAAATTAGCTCAGATACCGTTCCAGAAGCCACATATGTAATAGACAAGACCTACTCCCTGCTCAGTGAACTGGACTCAACACCCCCTATTCACCGCCCAAGAATATATCTGACTAGGAAGAGTCTTAAAACCTATGTATTGATATCTCTCTGGAAGTGAATCAAGAGGGTGTAAAGCGGCATAAACACAGCAGGGAAAAGCAGCTAAACCCCATTATAAAAATAGATTACTTAAAAAAACAACCCATAAAACAAAGACAGTGAAAGAGAGAGAAATTCTTACAAAATCCGTTCAGGGGCTCTGATGCAACTGGATTGACCATATCTAGACCCACAGCTGGATGAGACAGAAGGCTGGACACTCTTGGGGCTGAGAGGATTGGTGAGGTTGGGTGAGCAAACGCAGACCCTTTAAAGTAATAGTGCGTGGTACCCATGCCATGGGTCCCAAATCTCCAGGTTCAAGGGCATCTTCCTACATCGAAAACATGCCTGGGAAACCCAGAAGATGGTACACCGTGTGATCGGGAAAGGTTTCTAAAACGCACCTCATTTCTGCTCTCCTTGTGCTCGGGTTCGCCATTCCAGCCGCTTCACTAACAATCTCCCTACTTGGAGAATCAGCACCGTTGACCTCCTGTTTCGTACAGGTCGCAATTTGTCCTGAGGATGAACGGGAAGAGGGGGAACCAATGAGAGACTAGCTCTAGGTGTTGGGACAGGCACAGGTCACTCTATTTTCCCATCAGGAAGAAGAATGAACCACAAGCTCAGCCTGCCCCCCGGAACCAGAATAGGGCCTGAAGCAATCCTGCGCTTTTGCGGCCAGCTCCCAAAACAGCGAGTTGACAAATGGAGCTCAGGGGCACTGCAATTCACAAACCTGCAGAGTTATAAATGAGAACTCTCGTCCACAAATATATTGAGGGAAGGCAACGAAGAGGATTTGAAAGCAAGGCAGAATTGCAGGAAACAGATTTCAAGAGGTAGATTCGACTCGCCTTGAAAGCACATGAAATGCGGCAAAGCGTTGACAATGAGGCCCTTGGCCAAAAAGGGCGTATGCGTTTTTTCTTGAATATATTCAGGAAAAAACGCATACGCCCTTTTTGGCCAACCAAGCAAGCCGGAAAGGCAAATCGGCGCTACAAAGAAGTCTCGCTTGCCAGCGGTCAAAAGGGCCATGCTGAAAAAAGTGTAAAAACCAGAAATGCAGGACAGGCCATGGAGACATGGGAGCCTTGCTACGCTGATGGGCGGGATGGAAATTGCCAACAGCCACTCTGGAGAAGTGTACGCTGCGTCCTGAAACATGTAATAGACACAGCTGAGAGAGCATAGGGCACTTCCACTCATGGGCGTAGAAATCGGGAAACCTAAAAATCAACAAGACACAGGCACCCCAAAGTTTAGGGCTGCTCTGTTTCCAAGAACCTCCACTTCGGTACACCTTAAATATCCCAGGAAAGAGAAAACTGGATAAAGAAGTTGTGGTACTTATGCACAATGGAATATCACTCAGCCATGAAATCAGTGTCATAAGGCTAGTAGCAGCATGATGAGTGGATTTAGGGACGATGACTCTAGGTGAAGTAAGTCACACAGAAAAGGACACTTATCCTAAGATATCACTTAGAGAGGGAATGTCAAAATCGCTACACCTGAACTGAATTCCAAAACAGAACAGAGTCACACATTTAGAAAACACACTATGGCTGCTTAACGGGAAAGGTGAGCTGGGGTGATGCATAAAACAAGGGTTTCAAATTAGCTCAGATAACGTTCCAGAGGCCAAATATGTAATAGACAAGACCTACTCCCTGCTCAGTGAACTGGACTCAACACCACCTATTCACCACCCAAGAATATATCTGACTAGGAAGAGTCTTAAAACCTATGTATTGATATCTCTCTGGAAGTGAATCAAGAGGGTGTAAAGCGGCATAAACACAGCAGGGAAAAGCAGCTAAACCCCATTATAAAAATAGATTACTTAAAAAAAAAACCCATAAAACAAAGACAGTGAAAGAGAGAGAAATTCTTACAAAATCCGTTCAGGGGCTCTGATGCAACTGGATTGACCATATCTAGACCCACAGCTGGATGAGACAGAAGGCTGGACACTCTTGGGGCTGAGAGGATTGGTGAGGTTGGGTGAGCAAACGCAGACCCTTTAAAGTAATAGTGCGTGGTACCCATTCCATGGGTCCCAAATCTCCAGGTTCAAGGGCATCTTCCTACATCGAAAACATGCCTGGGAAACCCAGAAGATGGTACAACGTGTGATCGGGAAAGGTTTCTAAAACGCACCTCATTTCTGCTCTCCTTGTGCTCGGGTTCGCCATTCCAGCCGCTTCACTAACAATCTCCCTACTTGGAGAATCAGCACCGTTGACCTCCTGTTTCGTACAGGTCGCAATTTGTCCTGAGGATGAACGGGAAGAGGGGGAAACAATGAGAGACTAGCTCTAGGTGTTGGGACAGGCACAGGTCACTCTATTTTCCCATCAGGAAGAAGAATGAACCACAGGCTCAGCCTGCCCCCCGGAACCAGAATAGGGCCTGAAGCAATCCTGCGCTTTTGCGGCCAGCTCCCAAAAAAGCGAGTTGACAAATGGAGCTCAGGGGCACTGCAATTCACAAACCTGCAGAGTTATAAATGATAACTCTCGTCCACAAATATATTGAGGGAAGGCAACGAAGAGGATTTGAAAGCAAGGCAGAATTGCAGGAAACAGATTTCAGGAGGTAGATTCGACTCGCCTTGAAAGCACGTGAAAAGTGGCAAAGCGTTGACAATGATGCCCTTGGCCAAAAAGGGCGTATGCGTTTTTCCCAGCTTATATTCAGGAAAAAATGCATACGCCCTTTTTGGCCGACCAAGCAAGCCGGAAAGGCTAATCGGCGCTACAAAGAACTCTCAATTGCCAGCGGTCAAAAGGGCCATGCTGAAAAAAGTGTAAAAACCAGAAATGCAGGACAGGCCATGCAGACATGGGAGCCTTGCTACGCTGATGGGCGGGATGGAAATTGCCAACAGCCACTCTGGAGAAGTGTACGCTGCGTCCTGAAACATGTAATAGACACAGATGAGAGAGAATAGGGCACTTCCACTCATGGGCGTAGAAATCGGGAAACCTAAAAATCAACAAGACACAGGCACCCCAAAGTTTAGGGCTGCTCTGTTTCCAAGAACCTCCACTTCGGTACACCTTAAATATCCCAGGAAAGAGAAAACTGGATAAAGAAGTTGTGGTACTTATGCACAATGGAATATCACTCAGCCATGAAATCAGTGTCATAAGGCTAGTAGCAGCATGATGAGTGGATTTAGGGACGATGACTCTAGGTGAAGTAAGTCACACAGAAAAGGACACTTATCCTAAGATATCACTTAGAGAGGGAATGTCAAAATCGCTACACCTGAACTGAATTCCAAAACAGAACAGAGTCACACATTTAGAAAACACACTATGGCTGCTTAACGGGAAAGGTGAGGTGGGGTGATGCATAAAACAAGGGTTTCAAATTAGCTCAGATACCGTTCCAGAAGCCACATATGTAATAGACAAGACCTACTCCCTGCTCAGTGAACTGGACTCAACACCCCCTATTCACCGCCCAAGAATATATCTGACTAGGAAGAGTCTTAAAACCTATGTATTGATATCTCTCTGGAAGTGAATCAAGAGGGTGTAAAGCGGCATAAACACAGCAGGGAAAAGCAGCTAAACCCCATTATAAAAATAGATTACTTAAAAAAACAACCCATAAAACAAAGACAGTGAAAGAGAGAGAAATTCTTACAAAATCCGTTCAGGGGCTCTGATGCAACTGGATTGACCATATCTAGACCCACAGCTGGATGAGACAGAAGGCTGGACACTCTTGGGGCTGAGAGGATTGGTGAGGTTGGGTGAGCAAACGCAGACCCTTTAAAGTAATAGTGCGTGGTACCCATGCCATGGGTCCCAAATCTCCAGGTTCAAGGGCATCTTCCTACATCGAAAACATGCCTGGGAAACCCAGAAGATGGTACACCGTGTGATCGGGAAAGGTTTCTAAAACGCACCTCATTTCTGCTCTCCTTGTGCTCGGGTTCGCCATTCCAGCCGCTTCACTAACAATCTCCCTACTTGGAGAATCAGCACCGTTGACCTCCTGTTTCGTACAGGTCGCAATTTGTCCTGAGGATGAACGGGAAGAGGGGGAACCAATGAGAGACTAGCTCTAGGTGTTGGGACAGGCACAGGTCACTCTATTTTCCCATCAGGAAGAAGAATGAACCACAGGCTCAGCCTGCCCCCCGGAACCAGAATAGGGCCTGAAGCAATCCTGCGCTTTTGCGGCCAGCTCCCAAAAAAGCGAGTTGACAAATGGAGCTCAGGGGCACTGCAATTCACAAACCTGCAGAGTTATAAATGAGAACTCTCGTCCACAAATATATTGAGGGAAGGCAACGAAGAGGATTTGAAAGCAAGGCAGAATTGCAGGAAACATATTTCAGAAGGTAGATTCGACTCGCCTTGAAAGCACATGAAAAGCGGCAAAGCGTTGACAATGAGGCCCTTGGCCAAAAAGGGCGTATGCGTTTTTTCCTGAATATATTCAGGAAAAAACGCATACGCCCTTTTTGGCCAACCAAGCAAGCCGGAAAGGCAAATCGGCGCTACAAAGAAGTCTCGCTTGCCAGCGGTCATAAGGGCCATGCTGAAAAAAGTGTAAAAACCAGAAATGCAGGACAGGCCATGGAGACATGGGAGCCTTGCTACGCTGATGGGCGGGATGGAAATTGCCAACAGCCACTCTGGAGAAGTGTACGCTGCGTCCTGAAACATGTAATAGACACAGCTGAGAGAGCATAGGGCACTTCCACTCATGGGCGTAGAAATCGGGAAACCTAAAAATCAACAAGACACAGGCACCCCAAAGTTTAGGGCTGCTCTGTTTCCAGAACCTCCACTTCGGTACACCTTAAATATCCCAGGAAAGAGAAAAATGGATAAAGAATTTGTGGTACTTATGCACAATGGAATATCACTCAGCCATGAAATCAGTGTCATAAGGCTAGTAGCAGCATGATGAGTGGATTTAGGGACGATGACTCTAGGTGAAGTAAGTCACACAGAAAAGGACACTTATCCTAAGATATCACTTAGAGAGGGAATGTCAAAATCGCTACACCTGAACTGAATTCCAAAACAGAACAGAGTCACACATTTAGAAAACACACTATGGCTGCTTAACGGGAAAGGTGAGGTGGGGTGATGCATAAAACAAGGGTTTCAAATTAGCTCAGATACCGTTCCAGAAGCCACATATGTAATAGACAAGACCTACTCCCTGCTCAGTGAACTGGACTCAACACCCCCTATTCACCGCCCAAGAATATATCTGACTAGGAAGAGTCTTAAAACCTATGTATTGATATCTCTCTGGAAGTGAATCAAGAGGGTGTAAAGCGGCATAAACACAGCAGGGAAAAGCAGCTAAACCCCATTATAAAAATAGATTACTTAAAAAAACAACCCATAAAACAAAGACAGTGAAAGAGAGAGAAATTCTTACAAAATCCGTTCAGGGGCTCTGATGCAACTGGATTGACCATATCTAGACCCACAGCTGGATGAGACAGAAGGCTGGACACTCTTGGGGCTGAGAGGATTGGTGAGGTTGGGTGAGCAAACGCAGACCCTTTAAAGTAATAGTGCGTGGTACCCATGCCATGGGTCCCAAATCTCCAGGTTCAAGGGCATCTTCCTACATCGAAAACATGCCTGGGAAACCCAGAAGATGGTACACCGTGTGATCGGGAAAGGTTTCTAAAACGCACCTCATTTCTCCTCTCCTTGTGCTCGGGTTCGCCATTCCAGCCGCTTCACTAACAATCTCCCTACTTGGAGAATCAGCACCGTTGACCTCCTGTTTCGTACAGGTCGCAATTTGTCCTGAGGATGAACGGGAAGAGGGGGAACCAATGAGAGACTAGCTCTAGGTGTTGGGACAGGCACAGGTCACTCTATTTTCCCATCAGGAAGAAGAATGAACCAGAGGCTCAGCCTGCCCCCCGGAACCAGAATAGGGCCTGAAGCAATCCTGCGCTTTTGCGGCCATCTCCCAAAAAAGCGAGTTAACAAATGGAGCTCAGGGGCACTGCAATTCACAAACCTGCAGAGTTATAAATGAGAACTCTCGTCCACAAATATATTGAGGGAAGGCAACGAAGAGGATTTGAAAGCAAGGCAGAATTGCAGGAAACAGATTTCAAGAGGTAGATTCGACTCGCCTTGAAAGCACATGAAATGCGGCAAAGCGTTGACAATGAGGCCCTTGGCCAAAAAGGGCGTATGCGTTTTTTCTTGAATATATTCAGGAAAAAACGCATACGCCCTTTTTGGCCAACCAAGCAAGCCGGAAAGGCAAATCGGCGCTACAAAGAAGTCTCGCTTGCCAGCGGTCAAAAGGGCCATGCTGAAAAAAGTGTAAAAACCAGAAATGCAGGACAGGCCATGGAGACATGGGAGCCTTGCTACGCTGATGGGCGGGATGGAAATTGCCAACAGCCACTCTGGAGAAGTGTACGCTGCGTCCTGAAACATGTAATAGACACAGCTGAGAGAGCATAGGGCACTTCCACTCATGGGCGTAGAAATCGGGAAACCTAAAAATCAACAAGACACAGGCACCCCAAAGTTTAGGGCTGCTCTGTTTCCAAGAACCTCCACTTCGGTACACCTTAAATATCCCAGGAAAGAGAAAACTGGATAAAGAAGTTGTGGTACTTATGCACAATGGAATATCACTCAGCCATGAAATCAGTGTCATAAGGCTAGTAGCAGCATGATGAGTGGATTTAGGGACGATGACTCTAGGTGAAGTAAGTCACACAGAAAAGGACACTTATCCTAAGATATCACTTAGAGAGGGAATGTCAAAATCGCTACACCTGAACTGAATTCCAAAACAGAACAGAGTCACACATTTAGAAAACACACTATGGCTGCTTAACGGGAAAGGTGAGGTGGGGTGATGCATAAAACAAGGGTTTCAAATTAGCTCAGATAACGTTCCAGAGGCCAAATATGTAATAGACAAGACCTACTCCCTGCTCAGTGAACTGGACTCAACACCACCTATTCACCACCCAAGAATATATCTGACTAGGAAGAGTCTTAAAACCTATGTATTGATATCTCTCTGGAAGTGAATCAAGAGGGTGTAAAGCGGCATAAACACAGCAGGGAAAAGCAGCTAAACCCCATTATAAAAATAGATTACTTAAAAAAACAACCCATAAAACAAAGACAGTGAAAGAGAGAGAAATTCTTACAAAATCCGTTCAGGGGCTCTGATGCAACTGGATTGACCATATCTAGACCCACAGCTGGATGAGACAGAAGGCTGGACACTCTTGGGGCTGAGAGGATTGGTGAGGTTGGGTGAGCAAACGCAGACCCTTTAAAGTAATAGTGCGTGGTACCCATGCCATGGGTCCCAAATCTCCAGGTTCAAGGGCATCTTCCTACATCGAAAACATGCCTGGGAAACCCAGAAGATGGTACAACGTGTGATCGGGAAAGGTTTCTAAAACGCACCTCATTTCTGCTCTCCTTGTGCTCGGGTTCGCCATTCCAGCCGCTTCACTAACAATCTCCCTACTTGGAGAATCAGCACCGTTGACCTCCTGTTTCGTACAGGTCGCAATTTGTCCTGAGGATGAACGGGAAGAGGGGGAAACAATGAGAGACTAGCTCTAGGTGTTGGGACAGGCACAGGTCACTCTATTTTCCCATCAGGAAGAAGAATGAACCAGAGGCTCAGCCTGCCCCCCGGAACCAGAATAGGGCCTGAAGCAATCCTGCGCTTTTGCGGCCAGCTCCCAAATAAGCGAGTTGACAAATGGAGCTCAGGGGCACTGCAATTCACAAACCTGCAGAGTTATAAATGATAACTCTCGTCCACAAATATATTCAGGGAAGGCAACGAAGAGGATTTGAAAGCAAGGCAGAATTGCAGGAAACAGATTTCAGGAGGTAGATTCGACTCGCCTTGAAAGCACGTGAAAAGTGGCAAAGCGTTGACAATGATGCCCTTGGCCAAAAAGGGCGTATGCGTTTTTCCCAGCTTATATTCAGGAAAAAATGCATACGCCCTTTTTGGCCGACCAAGCAAGCCGGAAAGGCTAATCGGCGCTACAAAGAACTCTCAATTGCCAGCGGTCAAAAGGGCCATGCTGAAAAAAGTGTAAAAACCAGAAATGCAGGACAGGCCATGCAGACATGGGAGCCTTGCTACGCTGATGGGCGGGATGGAAATTGCCAACAGCCACTCTAGAGAAGTGTACGCTGCGTCCTGAAACATGTAATAGACACAGATGAGAGAGAATAGGGCACTTCCACTCATGGGCGTAGAAATCGGGAAACCTAAAAATCAACAAGACACAGGCACCCCAAAGTTTAGGGCTGCTCTGTTTCCAAGAACCTCCACTTCGGTACACCTTAAATATCCCAGGAAAGAGAAAACTGGATAAAGAAGTTGTGGTACTTATGCACAATGGAATATCACTCAGCCATGAAATCAGTGTCATAAGGCTAGTAGCAGCATGATGAGTGGATTTAGGGACGATGACTCTAGGTGAAGTAAGTCACACAGAAAAGGACACTTATCCTAAGATATCACTTAGAGAGGGAATGTCAAAATCGCTACACCTGAACTGAATTCCAAAACAGAACAGAGTCACACATTTAGAAAACACACTATGGCTGCTTAACGGGAAAGGTGAGGTGGGGTGATGCATAAAACAAGGGTTTCAAATTAGCTCAGATACCGTTCCAGAAGCCACATATGTAATAGACAAGACCTACTCCCTGCTCAGTGAACTGGACTCAACACCCCCTATTCACCGCCCAAGAATATATCTGACTAGGAAGAGTCTTAAAACCTATGTATTGATATCTCTCTGGAAGTGAATCAAGAGGGTGTAAAGCGGCATAAACACAGCAGGGAAAAGCAGCTAAACCCCATTATAAAAATAGATTACTTAAAAAAACAACCCATAAAACAAAGACAGTGAAAGAGAGAGAAATTCTTACAAAATCCGTTCAGGGGCTCTGATGCAACTGGATTGACCATATCTAGACCCACAGCTGGATGAGACAGAAGGCTGGACACTCTTGGGGCTGAGAGGATTGGTGAGGTTGGGTGAGCAAACGCAGACCCTTTAAAGTAATAGTGCGTGGTACCCATGCCATGGGTCCCAAATCTCCAGGTTCAAGGGCATCTTCCTACATCGAAAACATGCCTGGGAAACCCAGAAGATGGTACACCGTGTGATCGGGAAAGGTTTCTAAAACGCACCTCATTTCTGCTCTCCTTGTGCTCGGGTTCGCCATTCCAGCCGCTTCACTAACAATCTCCCTACTTGGAGAATCAGCACCGTTGACCTCCTGTTTCGTACAGGTCGCAATTTGTCCTGAGGATGAACGGGAAGAGGGGGAACCAATGAGAGACTAGCTCTAGGTGTTGGGACAGGCACAGGTCACTCTATTTTCCCATCAGGAAGAAGAATGAACCACAGGCTCAGCCTGCCCCCCGGAACCAGAATAGGGCCTGAAGCAATCCTGCGCTTTTGCGGCCAGCTCCCAAAAAAGCGAGTTGACAAATGGAGCTCAGGGGCACTGCAATTCACAAACCTGCAGAGTTATAAATGATAACTCTCGTCCACAAATATATTGAGGGAAGGCAACGAAGAGGATTTGAAAGCAAGGCAGAATTGCAGGAAACAGTTTTCAGGAGGTAGATTCGACTCGCCTTGAAAGCACATGAAAAGCGGCAAAGCGTTGACAATGAGGCCCTTGGCCAAAAAGGGCGTATGCGTTTTTTCCTGAATATATTCAGGAAAAAACGCATAGGCCCTTTTTGGCCAACCAAGCAAGCCGGAAAGGCAAATCGGCGCTACAAAGAAGTCTCGCTTGCCAGCGGTCATAAGGGCCATGCTGAAAAAAGTGTAAAAACCAGAAATGCAGGACAGGCCATGGAGACATGGGAGCCTTGCTACGCTGATGGGCGGGATGGAAATTGCCAACAGCCACTCTGGAGAAGTGTACGCTGCGTCCTGAAACATGTAATAGACACAGCTGAGAGAGCATAGGGCACTTCCACTCATGGGCGTAGAAATCGGGAAACCTAAAAATCAACAAGACACAGGCACCCCAAAGTTTAGGGCTGCTCTGTTTCCAGAACCTCCACTTCGGTACACCTTAAATATCCCAGGAAAGAGAAAAATGGATAAAGAATTTGTGGTACTTATGCACAATGGAATATCACTCAGCCATGAAATCAGTGTCATAAGGCTAGTAGCAGCATGATGAGTGGATTTAGGGACGATGACTCTAGGTGAAGTAAGTCACACAGAAAAGGACACTTATCCTAAGATATCACTTAGAGAGGGAATGTCAAAATCGCTACACCTGAACTGAATTCCAAAACAGAACAGAGTCACACATTTAGAAAACACACTATGGCTGCTTAACGGGAAAGGTGAGGTGGGGTGATGCATAAAACAAGGGTTTCAAATTAGCTCAGATACCGTTCCAGAAGCCACATATGTAATAGACAAGACCTACTCCCTGCTCAGTGAACTGGACTCAACACCCCCTATTCACCGCCCAAGAATATATCTGACTAGGAAGAGTCTTAAAACCTATGTATTGATATCTCTCTGGAAGTGAATCAAGAGGGTGTAAAGCGGCATAAACACAGCAGGGAAAAGCAGCTAAACCCCATTATAAAAATAGATTACTTAAAAAAACAACCCATAAAACAAAGACAGTGAAAGAGAGAGAAATTCTTACAAAATCCGTTCAGGGGCTCTGATGCAACTGGATTGACCATATCTAGACCCACAGCTGGATGAGACAGAAGGCTGGACACTCTTGGGGCTGAGAGGATTGGTGAGGTTGGGTGAGCAAACGCAGACCCTTTAAAGTAATACTGCGTGGTACCCATGCCATGGGTCCCAAATCTCCAGGTTCAAGGGCATCTTCCTACATCGAAAACATGCCTGGGAAACCCAGAAGATGGTACACCGTGTGATCGGGAAAGGTTTCTAAAACGCACCTCATTTCTCCTCTCCTTGTGCTCGGGTTCGCCATTCCAGCCGCTTCACTAACAATCTCCCTACTTGGAGAATCAGCACCGTTGACCTCCTGTTTCGTACAGGTCGCAATTTGTCCTGAGGATGAACGGGAAGAGGGGGAACCAATGAGAGACTAGCTCTAGGTGTTGGGACAGGCACAGGTCACTCTATTTTCCCATCAGGAAGAAGAATGAACCAGAGGCTCAGCCTGCCCCCCGGAACCAGAATAGGGCCTGAAGCAATCCTGCGCTTTTGCGGCCAGCTCCCAAATAAGCGAGTTGACAAATGGAGCTCAGGGGCACTGCAATTCACAAACCTGCAGAGTTATAAATGAGAACTCTCGTCCACAAATATATTGAGGGAAGGCAACGAAGAGGATTTGAAAGCAAGGCAGAATTGCAGGAAACAGTTTTCAGGAGGTAGATTCGACTCGCCTTGAAAGCACATGAAAAGCGGCAAAGCGTTGACAATGAGGCCCTTGGCCAAAAAGGGCGTATGCGTTTTTTCCTGAATATATTCAGGAAAAAACGCATACGCCCTTTTTGGCCAACCAAGCAAGCCGGAAAGGCAAATCGGCGCTACAAAGAAGTCTCGCTTGCCAGCGGTCAAAAGGGCCATGCTGAAAAAAGTGTAAAAACCAGAAATGCAGGACAGGCCATGGAGACATGGGAGCCTTGCTACGCTGATGGGCGGGATGGAAATTGCCAACAGCCACTCTGGAGAAGTGTACGCTGCGTCCTGAAACATGTAATAGACACAGCTGAGAGAGCATAGGGCACTTCCACTCATGGGCGTAGAAATCGGGAAACCTAAAAATCAACAAGACACAGGCACCCCAAAGTTTAGGGCTGCTCTGTTTCCAGAACCTCCACTTCGGTACACCTTAAATATCCCAGGAAAGAGAAAACTGGATAAAGAAGTTGTGGTACTTATGCACAATGGAATATCACTCAGCCATGAAATCAGTGTCATAAGGCTAGTAGCAGCATGATGAGCGGATTTAGGGACGATGACTCTAGGTGAAGTAAATCACACAGAAAAGGACACTTATCCTAAGATATCACTTATAGAGGGAATGTCAAAATCGCTACACCTGAACTGAATTCCAAAACAGAACAAAGTCACACATTTAGAAAACACACTATGGCTTCTTAACGGGAAAGGTGAGGTGGGGTGATGCATAAAACAAGGGTTTCAAATTAGCTCAGATACCGTTCCAGAAGCCACATATGTAATAGACAAGACCTACTCCCTGCTCAGTGAACTGGACTCAACACCCCCTATTCACCGCCCAAGAATATATCTGACTAGGAAGAGTCTTAAAACCTATGTATTGATATCTCTCTGGAAGTGAATCAAGAGGGTGTAAAGCGGCATAAACACAGCAGGGAAAAGCAGCTAAACCCCATTATAAAAATAGATTACTTAAAAAAAAACCCATAAAACAAAGACAGTGAAAGAGAGAGAAATTCTTACAAAATCCGTTCAGGGGCTCTGATGCAACTGGATTGACCATATCTAGACCCACAGCTGGATGAGACAGAAGGCTGGACACTCTTGGGGCTGAGAGGATTGGTGAGGTTGGGTGAGCAAACGCAGACCCTTTAAAGTAATAGTGCGTGGTACCCATGCCATGGGTCCCAAATCTCCAGGTTCAAGGGCATCTTCCTACATCGAAAACATGCCTGGGAAACCCAGAAGATGGTACAACGTGTGATCGGGAAAGGTTTCTAAAACTCACCTCATTTCTCCTCTCCTTGTGCTCGGGTTCGCCATTCCAGCCGCTTCACTAACAATCTCCCTACTTGGAGAATCAGCACCGTTGACCTCCTGTTTCGTACAGGTCGCAATTTGTCCTGAGGATGAACGGGAAGAGGGGGAACCAATGAGAGACTAGCTCTAGGTGTTGGGACAGGCACAGGTCACTCTATTTTCCCATCAGGAAGAAGAATGAACCAGAGGCTCAGCCTGCCCCCCGGAACCAGAATAGGGCCTGAAGCAATCCTGCGCTTTTGCGGCCAGCTCCCAAATAAGCGAGTTGACAAATGGAGCTCAGGGGCACTGCAATTCACAAACCTGCAGAGTTATAAATGAGAACTCTCGTCCACAAATATATTGAGGGAAGGCAACGAAGAGGATTTGAAAGCAAGGCAGAATTGCAGGAAACAGATTTCAGGAGGTAGATTCGACTCGCCTTGAAAGCACATGAAAAGCGGCAAAGCGTTGACAATGAGGCCCTTGGCCAAAAAGGGCGTATGCGTTTTTTCCTGAATATATTCAGGAAAAAACGCATACGCCCTTTTTGGCCAACCAAGCAAGCCGGAAAGGCAAATCGGCGCTACAAAGAAGTCTCGCTTGCCAGCGGTCAAAAGGGCCATGCTGAAAAAAGTGTAAAAACCAGAAATGCAGGACAGGCCATGGAGACATGGGAGCCTTGCCACGCTGATTGGCGGGATGGAAACTGCCAACAGCCACTCTGGAGAAGTGTACGCTGCGTCCTGAAACATGTAATAGACACAGCTGAGAGAGCATAGGGCACTTCCACTAATGGGCGTAGAAATCGGGAGACCTAAAAATCAACAAGACACAGGCACCCCAAAGTTTAGGGCTGCTCTGTTTCCAAGAACCTCCACTTCGGTACACCTTAAATATCCCAGGAAAGAGAAAACTGGATAAAGAAGTTGTGGTATTTATGCACAATGGAATATCACTCAGCCATGAAATCAGTGTCATAAGGCTAGTAGCAGCATGATGAGTGGATTTAGGGACGATGACTCTAAGTGAAGTAAGTCACACAGAAAAGGACACTTATCCTAAGATATCACTTATAGAGGGAATGTCAAAATCGCTACACCTGAACTGAATACCAAAACAGAACAGAGTCACACATTTAGAAAACACACTATGGCTGCTTAACGGGAAAGGTGAGGTGGGGTGATGCATAAAACAAGGGTTTGAAATTAGCTGAGATACCGTTCCAGAAGCCAAATATGTAATAGACAAGACCTACTCCCTGCTCAGTGAACTGGACTCAACACCCCCTATTCACCGCCCAAGAATATATCTGACTAGGAAGAGTCTTGAAACCTATGTATTGATATCTCTCTGGAAGTGAATCAAGAGGGTGTAAAGCGGCATAAACACAGCAGGGAAAAGCAGCTAAACCCCATTATAAAAATAGATTACTTAAAAAAGAAACCCATAAAACAAAGACAGTGAAAGAGAGAGAAATTCTTACAAAATCCGTTCAGGGGCTCTGATGCAACTGGATTGACCATATCTAGACCCACAGCTGGATGAGACAGAAGGCTGGACACTCTTGGGGCTGAGAGGATTGGTGAGGTTGGGTGACCCAATGCAGACCCTTTAAAGTAAAAGTGCGTGGTACCCAAGCCATGGGTCCCAAATCTCCAGGTTCAAGGGCATCTTCCTACATCGAAAACATGCCTGGGAAACCCAGAAGATGGTACACCGTGTGATCGGGAAAGGTTTCTAAAACGCACCTCATTTCTCCTCTCCTTGTGCTCGGGTTCGCCATTCCAGCCACTTAACTAACAATCTCCCTACTTGGAGAATCAGCACCGTTGACCTCCTGTTTCGTACAGGTCGCAATTTGTCCTGAGGATGAACGGGAAGAGGGGGAACCAATGAGAGACTAGCTCTAGGTGTTGGGACAGGCACAGGTCACTCTATTTTCCCATCAGGAAGAAGAATGAACCAGAGGCTCAGCCTGCCCCCCGGAACCAGAATAGGGCCTGAAGCAATCCTGCGCTTTTGCGGCCAGCTCCCAAATAAGCGAGTTGACAAATGGAGCTCAGGGGCACTGCAATTCACAAACCTGCAGAGTTATAAATGAGAACTCTCGTCCACAAATATATTGAGGGAAGGCAACGAAGAGGATTTGAAAGCAAGGCAGAATTGCAGGAAACAGTTTTCAGGAGGTAGATTCGACTCGCCTTGAAAGCACATGAAAAGCGGCAAAGCGTTGACAATGAGGCCCTTGGCCAAAAAGGGCGTATGCGTTTTTTCCTGAATATATTCAGGAAAAAACGCATACGCCCTTTTTGGCCAACCAAGCAAGCCGGAAAGGCAAATCGGCGCTACAAAGAAGTCTCGCTTGCCAGCGGTCAAAAGGGCCATGCTGAAAAAAGTGTAAAAACCAGAAATGCAGGACAGGCCATGGAGACATGGGAGCCTTGCTACGCTGATGGGCGGGATGGAAATTGCCAACAGCCACTCTGGAGAAGTGTACGCTGCGTCCTGAAACATGTAATAGACACAGCTGAGAGAGCATAGGGCACTTCCACTCATGGGCGTAGAAATCGGGAAACCTAAAAATCAACAAGACACAGGCACCCCAAAGTTTAGGGCTGCTCTGTTTCCAGAACCTCCACTTCGGTACACCTTAAATATCCCAGGAAAGAGAAAACTGGATAAAGAAGTTGTGGTACTTATGCACAATGGAATATCACTCAGCCATGAAATCAGTGTCATAAGGCTAGTAGCAGCATGATGAGTGGATTTAGGGACGATGACTCTAGGTGAAGTAAATCACACAGAAAAGGACACTTATCCTCAGATATCACTTATAGAGGGAACGTCAAAATCGCTACACCTGAACTGAATTCCAAAACAGAACAGAGTCACACATTTAGAAAACACACTATGGCTTCTTAACGGGAAAGGTGAGGTGGGGTGATGCATAAAACAAGGGTTTCAAATTAGCTCAGATACCGTTCCAGAAGCCACATATGTAATAGACAAGACCTACTCCCTGCTCAGTGAACTGGACTCAACACCCCCTATTCACGGCCCAAGAATATATCTGACTAGGAAGAGTCTTAAAACCTATGTAT
The DNA here is from genome assembly GCF_028564815.1 of Eubalaena glacialis. Taxonomy (NCBI): domain Eukaryota; kingdom Metazoa; phylum Chordata; class Mammalia; order Artiodactyla; family Balaenidae; genus Eubalaena; species Eubalaena glacialis. The sequence goes on from NC_083716.1 coordinate 73,575,109, forward strand.
TGATAACTCTCTGGAAGTGAATCAAGAGGGTGTAAAGCGGCATAAACACAGCAGGGAAAAGCAGCTAAACCCCATTATAAAAATAGATTACTTAAAAAAAAAACCCATAAAACAAAGACAGTGAAAGAGAGAGAAATTTTTACAAAATCCGTTCAGGGGCTCTGATGCAACTGGATTGACCATATCTACACCCACAGCTGGATGAGACAGAAGGCTGGACACTCTTGGGGCTGAGAGGATTGGTGAGGTTGGGTGAGCAAACGCAGACCCTTTAAAGTAATAGTGCGTGGTACCCATGCCATGGGTCCCAAATCTCCAGGTTCAAGGGCATCTTCCTACATCAAAAACATGCCTGGGAAACCCAGAAGATGGTACAACGTGTGATCGGGGAAGGTTTCTAAAACGCACCTCATTTCTCCTCTCCTTGTGCTCGGGTTCGCCATTCCAGCCGCTTCACTAACAATCTCCCTACTTGGAGAATCAGCACCGTTGACCTCCTGTTTCGTACAGGTCGCAATTTGTCCTGAGGATGAACGGGAAGAGGGGGAACCAATGAGAGACTAGCTCTAGGTGTTGGGACACGCACAGGTCACTCTATTTTCCCATCAGGAAGAAGAATGAACCAGAGGCTCAGCCTGCCCCCCGGAACCAGAATAGGGCCTGAAGCAATCCTGCGCTTTTGCGGCCAGCTCCCAAAAAAGCGAGTTGACAAATGGAGCTCAGGGGCACTGCAATTCACAAACCTGCAGAGTTATAAATGAGAACTCTCGTCCACAAATATATTGAGGGAAGGCAACGAAGAGGATTTGAAAGCAAGGCAGAATTGCAGGAAACAGTTTTCAGGAGGTAGATTCGACTCGCCTTGAAAGCACATGAAAAGCGGCAAAGCGTTGACAATGAGGCCCTTGGCCAAAAAGGGCGTATGCGTTTTTTCCTGAATATATTCAGGAAAAAACGCATACGCCCTTTTTGGCCAACCAAGCAAGCCGGAAAGGCAAATCGGCGCTACAAAGAAGTCTCGCTTGCCAGCGGTCAAAAAGGCCATGCTGAAAAAAGTGTAAAAACCAGAAATGCAGGACAGGCCATGGAGACATGGGAGCCTTGCTACGCTGATTGGCGGGATGGAAACTGCCAACAGCCACTCTGGAGAAGTGTACGCTGCGTCCTGAAACATGTAATAGACACAGCTGAGAGAGCATAGGGCACTTCCACTCATGGGCGTAGAAATCGGGAGACCTAAAAATCAACAAGACACAGGCACCCCAAAGTTTAGGGCTGCTCTGTTTCCAAGAACCTCCACTTCGGTACACCTTAAATATCCCAGGAAAGAGAAAACTGGATAAAGAAGTTGTGGTACTTATGCACAATGGAATATCACTCAGCCATGAAATCAGTGTCATAAGGCTAGTAGCAGCATGATGAGTGGATTTAGGGACGATGACTCTAAGTGAAGTAAGTCACACAGAAAAGGACACTTATCCTAAGATATCACTTATAGAGGGAATGTCAAAATCGCTACACCTGAACTGAATACCAAAACAGAACAGAGTCACACATTTAGAAAACACACTATGGCTGCTTAACGGGAAAGGTGAGGTGGGGTGATGCATAAAACAAGGGTTTGAAATTAGCTGAGATACCGTTCCAGAAGCCAAATATGTAATAGACAAGACCTACTCCCTGCTCAGTGAACTGGACTCAACACCCCCTATTCACCGCCCAAGAATATATCTGACTAGGAAGAGTCTTGAAACCTATGTATTGATATCTCTCTGGAAGTGAATCAAGAGGGTGTAAAGCGGCATAAACACAGCAGGGAAAAGCAGCTAAACCCCATTATAAAAATAGATTACTTAAAAAAAAAACCCATAAAACAAAGACAGTGAAAGAGAGAGAAATTCTTACAAAATCCGTTCAGGGGCTCTGATGCAACTGGATTGACCATATCTAGACCCACAGCTGGATGAGACAGAAGGCTGGACACTCTTGGGGCTGAGAGGATTGGTGAGGTTGGGTGACCCAATGCAGACCCTTTAAAGTAATAGTGCGTGGTACCCAAGCCATGGGTCCCAAATCTCCAGGTTCAAGGGCATCTTCCTACATCGAAAACATGCCTGGGAAACCCAGAAGATGGTACACCGTGTGATCGGGAAAGGTTTCTAAAACGCACCTCATTTCTCCTCTCCTTGTGCTCGGGTTCGCCATTCCAGCCACTTAACTAACAATCTCCCTACTTGGAGAATCAGCACCGTTGACCTCCTGTTTCGTACAGGTCGCAATTTGTCCTGAGGATGAACGGGAAGAGTGGGAACCAATGAGAGACTAGCTCTAGGTGTTGGGACAGGCACAGGTCACTCTATTTTCCCATCAGGAAGAAGAATGAACCAGAGGCTCAGCCTGCCCCCCGGAACCAGAATAGGGCCTGAAGCAATCCTGCGCTTTTGCGGCCAGCTCCCAAATAAGCGAGTTGACAAATGGAGCTCAGGGGCACTGCAATTCACAAACCTGCAGAGTTATAAATGAGAACTCTCGTCCACAAATATATTGAGGGAAGGCAACGAAGAGGATTTGAAAGCAAGGCAGAATTGCAGGAAACAGTTTTCAGGAGGTAGATTCGACTTGCCTTGAAAGCACATGAAAAGCGGCAAAGCGTTGACAATGAGGCCCTTGGCCAAAAAGGGCGTATGCGTTTTTTCCTGAATATATTCAGGAAAAAACGCATACGCCCTTTTTGGCCAACCAAGCAAGCCGGAAAGGCAAATCGGCGCTACAAAGAAGTCTCGCTTGCCAGCGGTCAAAAGGGCCATGCTGAAAAAAGTGTAAAAACCAGAAATGCAGGACAGGCCATGGAGACATGGGAGCCTTGCTACGCTGATGGGCGGGATGGAAACTGCCAACAGCCACTCTGGAGAAGTGTACGCTGCGTCCTGAAACATGTAATAGACACAGCTGAGAGAGCATAGGGCACTTCCACTCATGGGCGTAGAAATCGGGAGACCTAAAAATCAACAAGACACAGGCACCCCAAAGTTTAGGGCTGCTCTGTTTCCAAGAACCTCCACTTCGGTACACCTTAAATATCGCAGGAAAGAGAAAACTGGATAAAGAAGTTGTGGTACTTATGCACAATGGAATATCACTCAGCCATGAAATCAGTGTCATAAGGCTAGTAGCAGCATGATGAGTGGATTTAAGGACGATGACTCTAGGTGAAGTAAATCACACAGAAAAGGACACTTATCCTAAGATATCACTTATAGAGGGAATGTCAAAATCGCTACACCTGAACTGAATTCCAAAACAGAACAAAGTCACACATTTAGAAAACACACTATGGCTTCTTAACGGGAAAGGTGAGGTGGGGTGATGCATAAAACAAGGGTTTCAAATTAGCTCAGATACCGTTCCAGAAGCCACATATGTAATAGACAAGACCTACTCCCTGCTCAGTGAACTGGACTCAACACCCCCTATTCACCGCCCAAGAATATATCTGACTAGGAAGAGTCTTAAAACCTATGTATTGATATCTCTCTGGAAGTGAATCAAGAGGGTGTAAAGCGGCATAAACACAGCAGGGAAAAGCAGCTAAACCCCATTATAAAAATAGATTACTTAAAAAAAAAACCCATAAAACAAAGACAGTGAAAGAGAGAGAAATTCTTACAAAATCCGTTCAGGGGCTCTGATGCAACTGGATTGACCATATCTAGACCCACAGCTGGATGAGACAGAAGGCTGGACACTCTTGGGGCTGAGAGGATTGGTGAGGTTGGGTGAGCAAACGCAGACCCTTTAAAGTAATAGTGCGTGGTACCCATGCCATGGGTTCCAAATCTCCAGGTTCAAGGGCATCTTCCTACATCGAAAACATGCCTGGGAAACCCAGAAGATGGTACAACGTGTGATCGGGAAAGGTTTCTAAAACTCACCTCATTTCTCCTCTCCTTGTGCTCGGGTTCGCCATTCCAGCCGCTTCACTAACAATCTCCCTACTTGGAGAATCAGCACCGTTGACCTCCTGTTTCGTACAGGTCGCAATTTGTCCTGAGGATGAACGGGAAGAGGGGGAACCAATGAGAGACTAGCTCTAGGTGTTGGGACAGGCACAGGTCACTCTATTTTCCCATCAGGAAGAAGAATGAACCAGAGGCTCAGCCTGCCCCCCGGAACCAGAATAGGGCCTGAAGCAATCCTGCGCTTTTGCGGCCATCTCCCAAAAAAGCGAGTTGACAAATGGAGCTCAGGGGCACTGCAATTCACAAACCTGCAGAGTTATAAATGAGAACTCTCGTCCACAAATATATTGAGGGAAGGCAACGAAGAGGATTTGAAAGCAAGGCAGAATTGCAGGAAACAGATTTCAGGAGGTAGATTCGACTCACCTTGAAAGCACATGAAAAGCGGCAAAGCGTTGACAATGAGGCCCTTGGCCAAAAAGGGCGTATGCGTTTTTTCCTGAATATATTCAGGAAAAAACGCATACGCCCTTTTTGGCCAACCAAGCAAGCCGGAAAGGCAAATCGGCGCTACAAAGAAGTCTCGCTTGCAAGCGGTCAAAAGGGCCATGCTGAAAAAAGTGTAAAAACCAGAAATGCAGGACAGGCCATGGAGACATGGGAGCCTTGCTACGCTGATGGGCGGGATGGAAACTGCCAACAGCCACTCTGGAGAAGTGTACGCTGCGTCCTGAAACATGTAATAGACACAGCTGAGAGAGCATAGGGCACTTCCACTCATGGGCGTAGAAATCGGGAGACCTAAAAATCAACAAGACACAGGCACCCCAAAGTTTAGGGCTGCTCTGTTTCCAAGAACCTCCACTTCGGTACACCTTAAATATCCCAGGAAAGAGAAAACTGGATAAAGAAGTTGTGGTACTTATGCACAATGGAATATCACTCAGCCATGAAATCAGTGTCATAAGGCTAGTAGCAGCATGATGAGTGGATTTAGGGACGATGACTCTAAGTGAAGTAAGTCACACAGAAAAGGACACTTATCCTAAGATATCACTTATAGAGGGAATGTCAAAATCGCTACACCTGAACTGAATACCAAAACAGAACAGAGTCACACATTTAGAAAACACACTATGGCTGCTTAACGGGAAAGGTGAGGTGGGGTGATGCATAAAACAAGGGTTTGAAATTAGCTGAGATACCGTTCCAGAAGCCAAATATGTAATAGACAAGACCTACTCCCTGCTCAGTGAACTGGACTCAACACCCCCTATTCACCGCCCAAGAATATATCTGACTAGGAAGAGTCTTAAAACCTATGTATTGATATCTCTCTGGAAGTGAATCAAGAGGGTGTAAAGCGGCATAAACACAGCAGGGAAAAGTAGCTAAACCCCATTATAAAAATAGATTACTTAAAAAAAAAACCCATAAAACAAAGACAGTGAAAGAGAGAGAAATTCTTACAAAATCCGTTCAGGGGCTCTGATGCAACTGGATTGACCATATCTAGACCCACAGCTGGATGAGACAGAAGGCTGGACACTCTTGGGGCTGAGAGTATTGGTGAGGTTGGGTGACGCAATGCAGACCCTTTAAAGTAATAGTGCGTGGTACCCAAGCCATGGGTCCCAAATCTCCAGGTTCAAGGGCATCTTCCTACATCGAAAACATGCCTGGGAAACCCAGAAGATGGTACACCGTGTGATCGGGAAAGGTTTCTAAAACGCACCTCATTTCTCCTCTCCTTGTGCTCGGGTTCGCCATTCCAGCCACTTAACTAACAATCTCCCAACTTGGAGAATCAGCACCGTTGACCTCCTGTTTCGTACAGGTCGCAATTTGTCCTGAGGATGAACGGGAAGAGGGGGAACCAATGAGAGACTAGCTCTAGGTGTTGGGACAGGCACAGGTCACTGTATAGTCCCATCAGGAAGAAGAATGAACCAGAGGCTCAGCCTGCCCCCCGGAACCAGAATAGGGCCTGAAGCAATCCTGCGCTTTTGCGGCCAGCTCCCAAAAAAGCGAGTTGACAAATGGAGCTCAGGGGCACTGCAATTCACAAACCTGCAGAGTTATAAATGAGAACTCTCGTCCACAAATATATTGAGGGAAGGCAACGAAGAGGATTTGAAAGCAAGGCAGAATTGCAGGAAACAGATTTCAGGAGGTAGATTCGACTCGCCTTGAAAGCACATGAAAAGCGGCAAAGCGTTGACAATGAGGCCCTTGGCCAAAAAGGGCGTATGCGTTTTTTCTTGAATATATTCAGGAAATAACGCATACGCCCTTTTTGGCCAACCAAGCAAGCCGGAAAGGCAAATCGGCGCTACAAAGAAGTCTCACTTGCAAGCGGTCAAAAGGGCCATGCTGAAAAATGTGTAAAAACCAGAAATGCAGGACAGGCCATGGAGACATGGGAGCCTTGCTACGCTGATGGGCGGGATGGAAATTGCCAACAGCCACTCTGGAGAAGTGTACGCTGCGTCCTGAAACATGTAATAGACACAGCTGAGAGAGCATAGGGCACTTCCACTCATGGGCGTAGAAATCGGGAAACCTAAAAATCAACAAGACACAGGCACCCCAAAGTTTAGGGCTGCTCTGTTTCCAAGAACCTCCACTTCAGTACACCTTAAATATCCCAGGAAAGAGAAAAATGGATAAAGAAGTTGTGGTACTTATGCACAATGGAATATCACTCAGCCATGAAATCAGTGTCATAAGGCTAGTAGCAGCATGATGAGTGGATTTAGGGACGATGACTCTAAGTGAAGGAAGTCACACAGAAAAGGACACTTATCCTAAGATATCACTTATAGAGGGAATGTCAAAATCGCTACACCTGAACTGAATTCCAAAACAGAACAGAGTCACACATTTAGAAAACACACTATGGCTGCTTAACGGGAAAGGTGAGGTGGGGTGATGCATAAAACAAGGGTTTCAAATTAGCTCAGATAACGTTCCAGAAGCCAAATATGTAATAGACAAGACCTACTCCCTGCTCAGTGAACTGGACTCAACACCACCTATTCACCACCCAAGAATATATCTGACTAGGAAGAGTCTTAAAACCTATGTATTGATATCTCTCTGGAAGTGAATCAAGAGGGTGTAAAGCGGCATAAACACAGCAGGGAAAAGCAGCTAAACCCCATTATAAAAATAGATTACTTAACAAAAAAACCCCATAAAACAAAGACAGTGAAAGAGAGAAAAATTCTTACAAAATCCGTTCAGGGGCTCTGATGCAACCTGGATTGACCATATCTAGACCCACAGCTGGATGAGACAGAAGGCTGGACACTCTTGGGGCTGAGAGGATTGGTGAGGTTGGGTGAGCAAACGCAGACCCTTTAAAGTAATAGTGCGTGGTACCCATGCCATGGGTCCCAAATCTCCAGGTTCAAGGGCATCTTCCTACATCGAAAACATGCCTGGGAAACCCAGAAGATGGTACACCGTGTGATCGGGAAAGGTTTCTAAAACGCACCTCATTTCTCCTCTCCTTGTGCTCGGGTTCGCCATTCCAGCCGCTTCACTAACAATCTCCCTACTTGGAGAATCAGCACCGTTGACCTCCTGTTTCGTACAGGTCGCAATTTGTCCTGAGGATGAACGGGAAGAGGGGGAACCAATGAGAGACTAGCTCTAGGTGTTGGGACAGGCACAGGTCACTCTATTTTCCCATCAGGAAGAAGAATGAACCACAGGCTCAGCCTGCCCCCCGGAACCAGAATAGGGCCTGAAGCAATCCTGCGCTTTTGCGGCCAGCTCCCAAATAAGCGAGTTGACAAATGGAGCTCAGGGGCACTGCAATTCACAAACCTGCAGAGTTATAAATGATAACTCTCGTCCACAAATATATTGAGGGAAGGCAACGAAGAGGATTTGAAAGCAAGGCAGAATTGCAGGAAACATATTTCAGAAGGTAGATTCGACTCGCCTTGAAAGCACATGAAAAGCGGCAAAGCGTTGACAATGAGGCCCTTGGCCAAAAAGGGCGTATGCGTTTTTTCCTGAATATATTCAGGAAAAAACGCATACGCCCTTTTTGGCCAACCAAGCAAGCCGGAAAGGCAAATCGGCGCTACAAAGAAGTCTCGCTTGCCAGCGGTCATAAGGGCCATGCTGAAAAAAGTGTAAAAACCAGAAATGCAGGACAGGCCATGGAGACATGGGAGCCTTGCTACGCTGATGGGCGGGATGGAAATTGCCAACAGCCACTCTGGAGAAGTGTACGCTGCGTCCTGAAACATGTAATAGACACAGCTGAGAGAGCATAGGGCACTTCCACTCATGGGCGTAGAAATCGGGAAACCTAAAAATCAACAAGACACAGGCACCCCAAAGTTTAGGGCTGCTCTGTTTCCAGAACCTCCACTTCGGTACACCTTAAATATCCCAGGAAAGAGAAAAATGGATAAAGAATTTGTGGTACTTATGCACAATGGAATATCACTCAGCCATGAAATCAGTGTCATAAGGCTAGTAGCAGCATGATGAGTGGATTTAGGGACGATGACTCTAGGTGAAGTAAGTCACACAGAAAAGGACACTTATCCTAAGATATCACTTAGAGAGGGAATGTCAAAATCGCTACACCTGAACTGAATTCCAAAACAGAACAGAGTCACACATTTAGAAAACACACTATGGCTGCTTAACGGGAAAGGTGAGGTGGGGTGATGCATAAAACAAGGGTTTCAAATTAGCTCAGATACCGTTCCAGAAGCCACATATGTAATAGACAAGACCTACTCCCTGCTCAGTGAACTGGACTCAACACCCCCTATTCACCGCCCAAGAATATATCTGACTAGGAAGAGTCTTAAAACCTATGTATTGATATCTCTCTGGAAGTGAATCAAGAGGGTGTAAAGCGGCATAAACACAGCAGGGAAAAGCAGCTAAACCCCATTATAAAAATAGATTACTTAAAAAAACAACCCATAAAACAAAGACAGTGAAAGAGAGAGAAATTCTTACAAAATCCGTTCAGGGGCTCTGATGCAACTGGATTGACCATATCTAGACCCACAGCTGGATGAGACAGAAGGCTGGACACTCTTGGGGCTGAGAGGATTGGTGAGGTTGGGTGAGCAAACGCAGACCCTTTAAAGTAATAGTGCGTGGTACCCATGCCATGGGTCCCAAATCTCCAGGTTCAAGGGCATCTTCCTACATCGAAAACATGCCTGGGAAACCCAGAAGATGGTACACCGTGTGATGGGGAAAGGTTTCTAAAACGCACCTCATTTCTCCTCTCCTTGTGCTCGGGTTCGCCATTCCAGCCGCTTCACTAACAATCTCCCTACTTGGAGAATCAGCACCGTTGACCTCCTGTTTCGTACAGGTCGCAATTTGTCCTGAGGATGAACGGGAAGAGGGGGAACCAATGAGAGACTAGCTCTAGGTGTTGGGACAGGCACAGGTCACTCTATTTTCCCATCAGGAAGAAGAATGAACCAGAGGCTCAGCCTGCCCCCCGGAACCAGAATAGGGCCTGAAGCAATCCTGCGCTTTTGCGGCCAGCTCCCAAATAAGCGAGTTGACAAATGGAGCTCAGGGGCACTGCAATTCACAAACCTGCAGAGTTATAAATGAGAACTCTCGTCCACAAATATATTGAGGGAAGGCAACGAAGAGGATTTGAAAGCAAGGCAGAATTGCAGGAAACAGTTTTCAGGAGGTAGATTCGACTCGCCTTGAAAGCACATGAAAAGCGGCAAAGCGTTGACAATGAGGCCCTTGGCCAAAAAGGGCGTATGCGTTTTTTCCTGAATATATTCAGGAAAAAACGCATACGCCCTTTTTGGCCAACCAAGCAAGCCGGAAAGGCAAATCGGCGCTACAAAGAAGTCTCGCTTGCCAGCGGTCAAAAGGGCCATGCTGAAAAAAGTGTAAAAACCAGAAATGCAGGACAGGCCATGGAGACATGGGAGCCTTGCTACGCTGATGGGCGGGATGGAAATTGCCAACAGCCACTCTGGAGAAGTGTACGCTGCGTCCTGAAACATGTAATAGACACAGCTGAGAGAGCATAGGGCACTTCCACTCATGGGCGTAGAAATCGGGAAACCTAAAAATCAACAAGACACAGGCACCCCAAAGTTTAGGGCTGCTCTGTTTCCAGAACCTCCACTTCGGTACACCTTAAATATCCCAGGAAAGAGAAAACTGGATAAAGAAGTTGTGGTACTTATGCACAATGGAATATCACTCAGCCATGAAATCAGTGTCATAAGGCTAGTAGCAGCATGATGAGTGGATTTAGGGACGATGACTCTAGGTGAAGTAAATCACACAGAAAAGGACACTTATCCTAAGATATCACTTATAGAGGGAATGTCAAAATCGCTACACCTGAACTGAATTCCAAAACAGAACAAAGTCACACATTTAGAAAACACACTATGGCTTCTTAACGGGAAAGGTGAGGTGGGGTGATGCATAAAACAAGGGTTTCAAATTAGCTCAGATACCGTTCCAGAAGCCACATATGTAATAGACAAGACCTACTCCCTGCTCAGTGAACTGGACTCAACACCCCCTATTCACCGCCCAAGAATATATCTGACTAGGAAGAGTCTTAAAACCTATGTATTGATATCTCTCTGGAAGTGAATCAAGAGGGTGTAAAGCGGCATAAACACAGCAGGGAAAAGCAGCTAAACCCCATTATAAAAATAGATTACTTAAAAAAAAACCCATAAAACAAAGACAGTGAAAGAGAGAGAAATTCTTACAAAATCCGTTCAGGGGCTCTGATGCAACTGGATTGACCATATCTAGACCCACAGCTGGATGAGACAGAAGGCTGGACACTCTTGGGGCTGAGAGGATTGGTGAGGTTGGGTGAGCAAACGCAGACCCTTTAAAGTAATAGTGCGTGGTACCCATGCCATGGGTCCCAAATCTCCAGGTTCAAGGGCATCTTCCTACATCGAAAACATGCCTGGGAAACCCAGAAGATGGTACAACGTGTGATCGGGAAAGGTTTCTAAAACTCACCTCATTTCTCCTCTCCTTGTGCTCGGGTTCGCCATTCCAGCCGCTTCACTAACAATCTCCCTACTTGGAGAATCAGCACCGTTGACCTCCTGTTTCGTACAGGTCGCAATTTGTCCTGAGGATGAACGGGAAGAGGGGGAACCAATGAGAGACTAGCTCTAGGTGTTGGGACAGGCACAGGTCACTCTATTTTCCCATCAGGAAGAAGAATGAACCAGAGGCTCAGCCTGCCCCCCGGAACCAGAATAGGGCCTGAAGCAATCCTGCGCTTTTGCGGCCAGCTCCCAAATAAGCGAGTTGACAAATGGAGCTCAGGGGCACTGCAATTCACAAACCTGCAGAGTTATAAATGAGAACTCTCGTCCACAAATATATTGAGGGAAGGCAACGAAGAGGATTTGAAAGCAAGGCAGAATTGCAGGAAACAGATTTCAGGAGGTAGATTCGACTCGCCTTGAAAGCACATGAAAAGCGGCAAAGCGTTGACAATGAGGCCCTTGGCCAAAAAGGGCGTATGCGTTTTTTCCTGAATATATTCAGGAAAAAACGCATACGCCCTTTTTGGCCAACCAAGCAAGCCGGAAAGGCAAATCGGCGCTACAAAGAAGTCTCGCTTGCCAGCGGTCAAAAGGGCCATGCTGAAAAAAGTGTAAAAACCAGAAATGCAGGACAGGCCATGGAGACATGGGAGCCTTGCCACGCTGATTGGCGGGATGGAAACTGCCAACAGCCACTCTGGAGAAGTGTACGCTGCGTCCTGAAACATGTAATAGACACAGCTGAGAGAGCATAGGGCACTTCCCCTAATGGGCGTAGAAAACGGGAGACCTAAAAATCAACAAGACACAGGCACCCCAAAGTTTAGGGCTGCTCTGTTTCCAAGAACCTCCACTTCGGTACACCTTAAATATCCCAGGAAAGAGAAAACTGGATAAAGAAGTTGTGGTACTTATGCACAATGGAATATCACTCAGCCATGAAATCAGTGTCATAAGGCTAGTAGCAGCATGATGAGTGGATTTAGGGACGATGACTCTAAGTGAAGTAAGTCACACAGAAAAGGACACTTATCCTAAGATATCACTTATAGAGGGAATGTCAAAATCGCTACACCTGAACTGAATTCCAAAACAGAACAGAGTCACACATTTAGAAAACACACTATGGCTGCTTAACGGGAAAGGTGAGGTGGGGTGATGCATAAAACAAGGGTTTGAAATTAGCTGAGATACCGTTCCAGAAGCCAAATATGTAATAGACAAGACCTACTCCCTGCTCAGTGAACTGGACTCAACACCCCCTATTCACCGCCCAAGAATATATCTGACTAGGAAGAGTCTTGAAACCTATGTATTGATATCTCTCTGGAAGTGAATCAAGAGGGTGTAAAGCGGCATAAACACAGCAGGGAAAAGCAGCTAAACCCCATTATAAAAATAGATTACTTAAAAAAGAAACCCATAAAACAAAGACAGTGAAAGAGAGAGAAATTCTTACAAAATCCGTTCAGGGGCTCTGATGCAACTGGATTGACCATATCTAGACCCACAGCTGGATGAGACAGAAGGCTGGACACTCTTGGGGCTGAGAGGATTGGTGAGGTTGGGTGACCCAATGCAGACCCTTTAAAGTAAAAGTGCGTGGTACCCAAGCCATGGGTCCCAAATCTCCAGGTTCAAGGGCATCTTCCTACATCGAAAACATGCCTGGGAAACCCAGAAGATGGTACACCGTGTGATCGGGAAAGGTTTCTAAAACGCACCTCATTTCTCCTCTCCTTGTGCTCGGGTTCGCCATTCCAGCCGCTTCACTAACAATCTCCCTACTTGGAGAATCAGCACCGTTGACCTCCTGTTTCGTACAGGTCGCAATTTGTCCTGAGGATGAACGGGAAGAGGGGGAACCAATGAGAGACTAGCTCTAGGTGTTGGGACAGGCACAGGTCACTCTATTTTCCCATCAGGAAGAAGAATGAACCAGAGGCTCAGCCTGCCCCCCGGAACCAGAATAGGGCCTGAAGCAATCCTGCGCTTTTGCGGCCAGCTCCCAAATAAGCGAGTTGACAAATGGAGCTCAGGGGCACTGCAATTCACAAACCTGCAGAGTTATAAATGATAACTCTCGTCCACAAATATATTGAGGGAAGGCAACGAAGAGGATTTGAAAGCAAGGCAGAATTGCAGGAAACAGTTTTCAGGAGGTAGATTCGACTCGCCTTGAAAGCACATGAAAAGCGGCAAAGCGTTGACAATGAGGCCCTTGGCCAAAAAGGGCGTATGCGTTTTTTCCTGAATATATTCAGGAAAAAACGCATACGCCCTTTTTGGCCAACCAAGCAAGCCGGAAAGGCAAATCGGCGCTACAAAGAAGTCTCGCTTGCCAGCGGTCAAAAGGGCCATGCTGAAAAAAGTGTAAAAACCAGAAATGCAGGACAGGCCATGGAGACATGGGAGCCTTGCTACGCTGATGGGCGGGATGGAAATTGCCAACAGCCACTCTGGAGAAGTGTACGCTGCGTCCTGAAACATGTAATAGACACAGCTGAGAGAGCATAGGGCACTTCCACTCATGGGCGTAGAAATCGGGAAACCTAAAAATCAACAAGACACAGGCACCCCAAAGTTTAGGGCTGCTCTGTTTCCAGAACCTCCACTTCGGTACACCTTAAATATCCCAGGAAAGAGAAAACTGGATAAAGAAGTTGTGGTACTTATGCACAATGGAATATCACTCAGCCATGAAATCAGTGTCATAAGGCTAGTAGCAGCATGATGAGTGGATTTAGGGACGATGACTCTAGGTGAAGTAAATCACACAGAAAAGGACACTTATCCTCAGATATCACTTATAGAGGGAACGTCAAAATCGCTACACCTGAACTGAATTCCAAAACAGAACAGAGTCACACATTTAGAAAACACACTATGGCTTCTTAACGGGAAAGGTGAGGTGGGGTGATGCATAAAACAAGGGTTTCAAATTAGCTCAGATACCGTTCCAGAAGCCACATATGTAATAGACAAGACCTACTCCCTGCTCAGTGAACTGGACTCAACACCCCCTATTCACGGCCCAAGAATATATCTGACTAGGAAGAGTCTTAAAACCTATGTATTGATAACTCTCTGGAAGTGAATCAAGAGGGTGTAAAGCGGCATAAACACAGCAGGGAAAAGCAGCTAAACCCCATTATAAAAATAGATTACTTAAAAAAAAAACCCATAAAACAAAGACAGTGAAAGAGAGAGAAATTTTTACAAAATCCGTTCAGGGGCTCTGATGCAACTGGATTGACCATATCTACGCCCACAGCTGGATGAGACAGAAGGCTGGACACTCTTGGGGCTGAGAGGATTGGTGAGGTTGGGTGAGCAAACGCAGACCCTTTAAAGTAATAGTGCGTGGTACCCATGCCATGGGTCCCAAATCTCCAGGTTCAAGGGCATCTTCCTACATCAAAAACATGCCTGGGAAACCCAGAAGATGGTACAACGTGTGATCGGGGAAGGTTTCTAAAACGCACCTCATTTCTCCTCTCCTTGTGCTCGGGTTCGCCATTCCAGCCGCTTCACTAACAATCTCCCTACTTGGAGAATCAGCACCGTTGACCTCCTGTTTCGTACAGGTCGCAATTTGTCCTGAGGATGAACGGGAAGAGGGGGAACCAATGAGAGACTAGCTCTAGGTGTTGGGACACGCACAGGTCACTCTATTTTCCCATCAGGAAGAAGAATGAACCAGAGGCTCAGCCTGCCCCCCGGAACCAGAATAGGGCCTGAAGCAATCCTGCGCTTTTGCGGCCAGCTCCCAAAAAAGCGAGTTGACAAATGGAGCTCAGGGGCACTGCAATTCACAAACCTGCAGAGTTATAAATGAGAACTCTCGTCCACAAATATATTGAGGGAAGGCAACGAAGAGGATTTGAAAGCAAGGCAGAATTGCAGGAAACAGTTTTCAGGAGGTAGATTCGACTCGCCTTGAAAGCACATGAAAAGCGGCAAAGCGTTGACAATGAGGCCCTTGGCCAAAAAGGGCGTATGCGTTTTTTCCTGAATATATTCAGGAAAAAACGCATACGCCCTTTTTGGCCAACCAAGCAAGCCGGAAAGGCAAATCGGCGCTACAAAGAAGTCTCGCTTGCCAGCGGTCAAAAGGGCCATGCTGAAAAAAGTGTAAAAACCAGAAATGCAGGACAGGCCATGGAGACATGGGAGCCTTGCTACGCTGATGGGCGGGATGGAAACTGCCAACAGCCACTCTGGAGAAGTGTACGCTGCGTCCTGAAACATGTAATAGACACAGCTGAGAGAGCATAGGGCACTTCCACTCATGGGCGTAGAAATCGGGAGACCTAAAAATCAACAAGACACAGGCACCCCAAAGTTTAGGGCTGCTCTGTTTCCAAGAACCTCCACTTCGGTACACCTTAAATATCCCAGGAAAGAGAAAACTGGATAAAGAAGTTGTGGTACTTATGCACAATGGAATATCACTCAGCCATGAAATCAGTGTCATAAGGCTAGTAGCAGCATGATGAGTGGATTTAGGGACGATGACTCTAAGTGAAGTAAGTCACACAGAAAAGGACACTTATCCTAAGATATCACTTATAGAGGGAATGTCAAAATCGCTACACCTGAACTGAATACCAAAACAGAACAGAGTCACACATTTAGAAAACACACTATGGCTGCTTAACGGGAAAGGTGAGGTGGGGTGATGCATAAAACAAGGGTTTGAAATTAGCTGAGATACCGTTCCAGAAGCCAAATATGTAATAGACAAGACCTACTCCCTGCTCAGTGAACTGGACTCAACACCCCCTATTCACCGCCCAAGAATATATCTGACTAGGAAGAGTCTTGAAACCTATGTATTGATATCTCTCTGGAAGTGAATCAAGAGGGTGTAAAGCGGCATAAACACAGCAGGGAAAAGCAGCTAAACCCCATTATAAAAATAGATTACTTAAAAAAAAAACCCATAAAACAAAGACAGTGAAAGAGAGAGAAATTCTTACAAAATCCGTTCAGGGGCTCTGATGCAACTGGATTGACCATATCTAGACCCACAGCTGGATGAGACAGAAGGCTGGACACTCTTGGGGCTGAGAGGATTGGTGAGGTTGGGTGACCCAATGCAGACCCTTTAAAGTAATAGTGCGTGGTACCCAAGCCATGGGTCCCAAATCTCCAGGTTCAAGGGCATCTTCCTACATCGAAAACATGCCTGGGAAACCCAGAAGATGGTACACCGTGTGATCGGGAAAGGTTTCTAAAACGCACCTCATTTCTCCTCTCCTTGTGCTCGGGTTCGCCATTCCAGCCACTTAACTAACAATCTCCCTATTTGGAGAATCAGCACCGTTGACCTCCTGTTTCGTACAGGTCGCAATTTGTCCTGAGGATGAACGGGAAGAGTGGGAACCAATGAGAGACTAGCTCTAGGTGTTGGGACAGGCACAGGTCACTCTATTTTCCCATCAGGAAGAAGAATGAACCAGAGGCTCAGCCTGCCCCCCGGAACCAGAATAGGGCCTGAAGCAATCCTGCGCTTTTGCGGCCAGCTCCCAAATAAGCGAGTTGACAAATGGAGCTCAGGGGCACTGCAATTCACAAACCTGCAGAGTTATAAATGAGAACTCTCGTCCACAAATATATTGAGGGAAGGCAACGAAGAGGATTTGAAAGCAAGGCAGAATTGCAGGAAACAGTTTTCAGGAGGTAGATTCGACTTGCCTTGAAAGCACATGAAAAGCGGCAAAGCGTTGACAATGAGGCCCTTGGCCAAAAAGGGCGTATGCGTTTTTTCCTGAATATATTCAGGAAAAAACGCATACGCCCTTTTTGGCCAACCAAGCAAGCCGGAAAGGCAAATCGGCGCTACAAAGAAGTCTCGCTTGCCAGCGGTCAAAAGGGCCATGCTGAAAAAAGTGTAAAAACCAGAAATGCAGGACAGGCCATGGAGACATGGGAGCCTTGCTACGCTGATGGGCGGGATGGAAACTGCCAACAGCCACTCTGGAGAAGTGTACGCTGCGTCCTGAAACATGTAATAGACACAGCTGAGAGAGCATAGGGCACTTCCACTCATGGGCGTAGAAATCGGGAGACCTAAAAATCAACAAGACACAGGCACCCCAAAGTTTAGGGCTGCTCTGTTTCCAAGAACCTCCACTTCGGTACACCTTAAATATCGCAGGAAAGAGAAAACTGGATAAAGAAGTTGTGGTACTTATGCACAATGGAATATCACTCAGCCATGAAATCAGTGTCATAAGGCTAGTAGCAGCATGATGAGTGGATTTAAGGACGATGACTCTAGGTGAAGTAAATCACACAGAAAAGGACACTTATCCTAAGATATCACTTATAGAGGGAATGTCAAAATCGCTACACCTGAACTGAATTCCAAAACAGAACAAAGTCACACATTTAGAAAACACACTATGGCTTCTTAACGGGAAAGGTGAGATGGGGTGATGCATAAAACAAGGGTTTCAAATTAGCTCAGATACCGTTCCAGAAGCCACATATGTAATAGACAAGACCTACTCCCTGCTCAGTGAACTGGACTCAACACCCCCTATTCACGGCCCAAGAATATATCTGACTAGGAAGAGTCTTAAAACCTATGTATTGATATCTCTCTGGAAGTGAATCAAGAGGGTGTAAAGCGGCATAAACACAGCAGGGAAAAGCAGCTAAACCCCATTATAAAAATAGATTACTTAAAAAAAAAACCCATAAAACAAAGACAGTGAAAGAGAGAGAAATTCTTACAAAATCCGTTCAGGGGCTCTGATGCAACTGGATTGACCATATCTAGACCCACAGCTGGATGAGACAGAAGGCTGGACACTCTTGGGGCTGAGAGGATTGGTGAGGTTGCGTGAGCAAACGCAGACCCTTTAAAGTAATAGTGCGTGGTACCCATGCCATGGGTCCCAAATCTCCAGGTTCAAGGGCATCTTCCTACATCAAAAACATGCCTGGGAAACCCAGAAGATGGTACACCGTGTGATCGGGAAAGGTTTCTAAAACGCACCTCATTTCTCCTCTCCTTGTGCTCGGGTTCGCCATTCCAGCCGCTTCACTAACAATCTCCCTACTTGGAGAATCAGCACCGTTGACCTCCTGTTTCGTACAGGTCGCAATTTGTCCTGAGGATGAACGGGAAGAGGGGGAACCAATGAGAGACTAGCTCTAGGTGTTGGGACAGGCACAGGTCACTCTATTTTCCCATCAGGAAGAAGAATGAACCAGAGGCTCAGCCTGCCCCCCGGAACCAGAATAGGGCCTGAAGCAATCCTGCGCTTTTGCGGCCAGCTCCCAAAAAAGCGAGTTGACAAATGGAGCTCAGGGGCACTGCAATTCACAAACCTGCACAGTTATAAATGAGAACTCTCGTCCACAAATATATTGAGGGAAGGCAACGAAGAGGATTTGAAAGCAAGGCAGAATTGCAGGAAACAGATTTCAGGAGGTAGATTCGACTCGCCTTGAAAGCACATGAAAAGCGGCAAAGCGTTGACAATGAGGCCCTTGACCAAAAAGGGCGTATGCGTTTTTTCCTGAATATATTCAGGAAAAAAAGCATACGCCCTTTTTGGCCAACCAAGCAAGCCGGAAAGGCAAATCGGCGCTACAAAGAAGTCTCGCTTGCCAGCGGTCAAAAGGGCCATGCTGAAAAAAGTGTAAAAACCAGAAATGCAGGACAGGCCATGGAGACATCGGAGCCTTGCTACGCTGATGGGCGGGATGGAAACTGCCAACAGCCACTCTGGAGAAGTGTACGCTGCGTCCTGAAACATGTAATAGACACAGCTGAGAGAGCATAGGGCACTTCCACTCATGGGCGTAGAAATCGGGAAACCTAAAAATCAACAAGACTCAGGCACCCCAAAGTTTAGGGCTGCTCTGTTTCCAAGAACCTCCACTTCGGTACACCTTAAATATCCCAGGAAAGAGAAAACTGGATAAAGAAGTTGTGGTACTTATGCACAATGGAATATCACTCAGCCATGAAATCAGTGTCATAAGGCTAGTAGCAGCATGATGAGTGGATTTAGGGACGATGACTCTAAGTGAAGTAAGTCACACAGAAAAGGACACTTATCCTAAGATATCACTTATAGAGGGAATGTCAAAATCGCTACACCTGAACTGAATACCAAAACAGAACAGAGTCACACATTTAGAAAACACACTATGGCTGCTTAACGGGAAAGGTGAGGTGGGGTGATGCATAAAACAAGGGTTTGAAATTAGCTGAGATACCGTTCCAGAAGCCAAATATGTAATAGACAAGACCTACTCCCTGCTCAGTGAACTGGACTCAACACCCCCTATTCACCGCCCAAGAATATATCTGACTAGGAAGAGTCTTAAAACCTATGTATTGATATCTCTCTGGAAGTGAATCAAGAGGGTGTAAAGCGGCATAAACACAGCAGGGAAAAGCAGCTAAACCCCATTATAAAAATAGATTACTTAAAAAAAAAACCCATAAAACAAAGACAGTGAAAGAGAGAGAAATTCTTACAAAATCCGTTCAGGGGCTCTGATGCAACTGGATTGACCATATCTAGACCCACAGCTGGATGAGACAGAAGGCTGGACACTCTTGGGGCTGAGAGTATTGGTGAGGTTGGGTGACGCAATGCAGACCCTTTAAAGTAATAGTGCGTGGTACCCAAGCCATGGGTCCCAAATCTCCAGGTTCAAGGGCATCTTCCTACATCGAAAACATGCCTGGGAAACCCAGAAGATGGTACACCGTGTGATCGGGAAAGGTTTCTAAAACGCACCTCATTTCTCCTCTCCTTGTGCTCGGGTTCGCCATTCCAGCCACTTCACTAACAATCTCCCAACTTGGAGAATCAGCACCGTTGACCTCCTGTTTCGTACAGGTCGCAATTTGTCCTGAGGATGAACGGGAAGAGGGGGAACCAATGAGAGACTAGCTCTAGGTGTTGGGACAGGCACAGGTCACTGTATAGTCCCATCAGGAAGAAGAATGAACCAGAGGCTCAGCCTGCCCCCCGGAACCAGAATAGGGCCTGAAGCAATCCTGCGCTTTTGCGGCCAGCTCCCAAAAAAGCGAGTTGACAAATGGAGCTCAGGGGCACTGCAATTCACAAACCTGCAGAGTTATAAATGAGAACTCTCGTCCACAAATATATTGAGGGAAGGCAACGAAGAGGATTTGAAAGCAAGGCAGAATTGCAGGAAACAGATTTCAGGAGGTAGATTCGACTCGCCTTGAAAGCACATGAAAAGCGGCAAAGCGTTGACAATGAGGCCCTTGGCCAAAAAGGGCGTATGCGTTTTTTCTTGAATATATTCAGGAAATAACGCATACGCCCTTTTTGGCCAACCAAGCAAGCCGGAAAGGCAAATCGGCGCTACAAAGAAGTCTCGCTTGCAAGCGGTCAAAAGGGCCATGCTGAAAAATGTGTAAAAACCAGAAATGCAGGACAGGCCATGGAGACATGGGAGCCTTGCTACGCTGATGGGCGGGATGGAAATTGCCAACAGCCACTCTGGAGAAGTGTACGCTGCGTCCTGAAACATGTAATAGACACAGCTGAGAGAGCATAGGGCACTTCCACTCATGGGCGTAGAAATCGGGAAACCTAAAAATCAACAAGACACAGGCACCCCAAAGTTTAGGGCTGCTCTGTTTCCAGAACCTCCACTTCGGTACACCTTAAATATCCCAGGAAAGAGAAAAATGGATAAAGAGTTGTGGTACTTATGCACAATGGAATATCACTCAGCCATGAAATCAGTGTCATAAGGCTAGTAGCAGCATGATGAGTGGATTTAGGGACGATGACTCTAAGTGAAGGAAGTCACACAGAAAAGGACACTTATCCTAAGATATCACTTATAGAGGGAATGTCAAAATCGCTACACCTGAACTGAATTCCAAAACAGAACAGAGTCACACATTTAGAAAACACACTATGGCTGCTTAACGGGAAAGGTGAGGTGGGGTGATGCATAAAACAAGGGTTTCAAATTAGCTCAGATAACGTTCCAGAAGCCAAATATGTAATAGACAAGACCTACTCCCTGCTCAGTGAACTGGACTCAACACCACCTATTCACCACCCAAGAATATATCTGACTAGGAAGAGTCTTAAAACCTATGTATTGATATCTCTCTGGAAGTGAATCAAGAGGGTGTAAAGCGGCATAAACACAGCAGGGAAAAGCAGCTAAACCCCATTATAAAAATAGATTACTTAACAAAAAAAACCCCATAAAACAAAGACAGTGAAAGAGAGAGAAATTCTTACAAAATCCGTTCAGGGGCTCTGATGCAACTGGATTGACCATATCTAGACCCACAGCTGGATGAGACAGAAGGCTGGACACTCTTGGGGCTGAGAGGATTGGTGAGGTTGGGTGAGCAAACGCAGACCCTTTAAAGTAATAGTGCGTGGTACCCATGCCATGGGTCCCAAATCTCCAGGTTCAAGGGCATCTTCCTACATCGAAAACATGCCTGGGAAACCCAGAAGATGGTACACCGTGTGATCGGGAAAGGTTTCTAAAACGCACCTCATTTCTCCTCTCCTTGTGCTCGGGTTCGCCATTCCAGCCGCTTCACTAACAATCTCCCTACTTGGAGAATCAGCACCGTTGACCTCCTGTTTCGTACAGGTCGCAATTTGTCCTGAGGATGAACGGGAAGAGGGGGAACCAATGAGAGACTAGCTCTAGGTGTTGGGACAGGCACAGGTCACTCTATTTTCCCATCAGGAAGAAGAATGAACCACAGGCTCAGCCTGCCCCCCGGAACCAGAATAGGGCCTGAAGCAATCCTGCGCTTTTGCGGCCAGCTCCCAAATAAGCGAGTTGACAAATGGAGCTCAGGGGCACTGCAATTCACAAACCTGCACAGTTATAAATGAGAACTCTCGTCCACAAATATATTGAGGGAAGGCAACGAAGAGGATTTGAAAGCAAGGCAGAATTGCAGGAAACAGATTTCAGGAGGTAGATTCGACTCGCCTTGAAAGCACATGAAAAGCGGCAAAGCGTTGACAATGAGGCCCTTGACCAAAAAGGGCGTATGCGTTTTTTCCTGAATATATTCAGGAAAAAACGCATACGCCCTTTTTGGCCAACCAAGCAAGCCGGAAAGGCAAATCGGCGCTACAAAGAAGTCTCGCTTGCCAGCGGTCAAAAGGGCCATGCTGAAAAAAGTGTAAAAACCAGAAATGCAGGACAGGCCATGGAGACATGGGAGCCTTGCTACGCTGATGGGCGGGATGGAAACTGCCAACAGCCACTCTGGAGAAGTGTACGCTGCGTCCTGAAACATGTAATAGACACAGCTGAGAGAGCATAGGGCACTTCCACTCATGGGCGTAGAAATCGGGAAACCTAAAAATCAACAAGACTCAGGCACCCCAAAGTTTAGGGCTGCTCTGTTTCCAAGAACCTCCACTTCGGTACACCTTAAATATCCCAGGAAAGAGAAAACTGGATAAAGAAGTTGTGGTACTTATGCACAATGGAATATCACTCAGCCATGAAATCAGTGTCATAAGGCTAGTAGCAGCATGATGAGTGGATTTAGGGACGATGACTCTAAGTGAAGTAAGTCACACAGAAAAGGACACTTATCCTAAGATATCACTTATAGAGGGAATGTCAAAATCGCTACACCTGAACTGAATACCAAAACAGAACAGAGTCACACATTTAGAAAACACACTATGGCTGCTTAACGGGAAAGGTGAGGTGGGGTGATGCATAAAACAAGGGTTTCAAATTAGCTCAGATAACGTTCCAGAAGCCAAATATGTAATAGACAAGACCTACTCCCTGCTCAGTGAACTGGACTCAACACCACCTATTCACCACCCAAGAATATATCTGACTAGGAAGAGTCTTAAAACCTATGTATTGATATCTCTCTGGAAGTGAATCAAGAGGGTGTAAAGCGGCATAAACACAGCAGGGAAAAGCAGCTAAACCCCATTATAAAAATAGATTACTTAACAAAAAAAACCCCATAAAACAAAGACAGTGAAAGAGAGAGAAATTCTTACAAAATCCGTTCAGGGGCTCTGATGCAACCTGGATTGACCATATCTAGACCCACAGCTGGATGAGACAGAAGGCTGGACACTCTTGGGGCTGAGAGGATTGGTGAGGTTGGGTGAGCAAACGCAGACCCTTTAAAGTAATAGTGCGTGGTACCCATGCCATGGGTCCCAAATCTCCAGGTTCAAGGGCATCTTCCTACATCGAAAACATGCCTGGGAAACCCAGAAGATGGTACACCGTGTGATCGGGAAAGGTTTCTAAAACGCACCTCATTTCTCCTCTCCTTGTGCTCGGGTTCGCCATTCCAGCCGCTTCACTAACAATCTCCCTACTTGGAGAATCAGCACCGTTGACCTCCTGTTTCGTACAGGTCGCAATTTGTCCTGAGGATGAACGGGAAGAGGGGGAACCAATGAGAGACTAGCTCTAGGTGTTGGGACAGGCACAGGTCACTCTATTTTCCCATCAGGAAGAAGAATGAACCACAGGCTCAGCCTGCCCCCCGGAACCAGAATAGGGCCTGAAGCAATCCTGCGCTTTTGCGGCCAGCTCCCAAATAAGCGAGTTGACAAATGGAGCTCAGGGGCACTGCAATTCACAAACCTGCAGAGTTATAAATGAGAACTCTCGTCCACAAATATATTGAGGGAAGGCAACGAAGAGGATTTGAAAGCAAGGCAGAATTGCAGGAAACAGTTTTCAGGAGGTAGATTCGACTCGCCTTGAAAGCACATGAAAAGCGGCAAAGCGTTGACAATGAGGCCCTTGGCCAAAAAGGGCGTATGCGTTTTTTCCTGAATATATTCAGGAAAAAACGCATACGCCCTTTTTGGCCAACCAAGCAAGCCGGAAAGGCAAATCGGCGCTACAAAGAAGTCTCGCTTGCCAGCGGTCAAAAGGGCCATGCTGAAAAAAGTGTAAAAACCAGAAATGCAGGACAGGCCATGGAGACATGGGAGCCTTGCTACGCTGATGGGCGGGATGGAAATTGCCAACAGCCACTCTGGAGAAGTGTACGCTGCGTCCTGAAACATGTAATAGACACAGCTGAGAGAGCATAGGGCACTTCCACTCATGGGCGTAGAAATCGGGAAACCTAAAAATCAACAAGACACAGGCACCCCAAAGTTTAGGGCTGCTCTGTTTCCAGAACCTCCACTTCGGTACACATTAAATATCCCAGGAAAGAGAAAACTGGATAAAGAAGTTGTGGTACTTATGCACAATGGAATATCACTCAGCCATGAAATCAGTGTCATATGGCTAGTAGCAGCATGATGAGTGGATTTAGGGACGATGACTCTAGGTGAAGTAAGTCACACAGAAAAGGACACTTATCCTAAGATATCACTTATAGAGGGAACGTCAAAATCGCTACACCTGAACTGAATTCCAAAACAGAACAGAGTCACACATTTAGAAAACACACTATGGCTTCTTAACGGGAAAGGTGAGGTGGGGTGATGCATAAAACAAGGGTTTCAAATTAGCTCAGATACCGTTCCAGAAGCCAAATATGTAATAGACAAGACCTACTCCCTGCTCAGTGAACTGGACTCAACACCCCCTATTCACGGCCCAAGAATATATCTGACTAGGAAGAGTCTTAAAACCTATGTATTGATATCTCTCTGGAAGTGAATCAAGAGGGTGTAAAGCGGCATAAACACAGCAGGGAAAAGCAGCTAAAGCCCATTATAAAAATAGATTACTTAACAAAAAAAACCCCATAAAACAAAGACAGTGAAAGAGAGAGAAATTCTTACAAAATCCGTTCAGGGGCTCTGATGCAACTGGATTGACCATATCTAGACCCACAGCTGGATGAGACAGAAGGCTGGACACTCTTGGGGCTGAGAGGATTGGTGAGGTTGGGTGAGCAAACGCAGACCCTTTAAAGTAATAGTGCGTGGTACCCATGCCATGGGTCCCAAATCTCCAGGTTCAAGGGCATCTTCCTACATCGAAAACATGCCTGGGAAACCCAGAAGATGGTACACCGTGTGATCGGGAAAGGTTTCTAAAACGCACCTCATTTCTCCTCTCCTTGTGCTCGGGTTCGCCATTCCAGCCGCTTCACTAACAATCTCCCTACTTGGAGAATCAGCACCGTTGACCTCCTGTTTCGTACAGGTCGCAATTTGTCCTGAGGATGAACGGGAAGAGGGGGAACCAATGAGAGACTAGCTCTAGGTGTTGGGACAGGCACAGGTCACTCTATTTTCCCATCAGGAAGAAGAATGAACCACAGGCTCAGCCTGCCCCCCGGAACCAGAATAGGGCCTGAAGCAATCCTGCGCTTTTGCGGCCAGCTCCCAAATAAGCGAGTTGACAAATGGAGCTCAGGGGCACTGCAATTCACAAACCTGCACAGTTATAAATGAGAACTCTCGTCCACAAATATATTGAGGGAAGGCAACGAAGAGGATTTGAAAGCAAGGCAGAATTGCAGGAAACAGATTTCAGGAGGTAGATTCGACTCGCCTTGAAAGCACATGAAAAGCGGCAAAGCGTTGACAATGAGGCCCTTGACCAAAAAGGGCGTATGCGTTTTTTCCTGAATATATTCAGGAAAAAACGCATACGCCCTTTTTGGCCAACCAAGCAAGCCGGAAAGGCAAATCGGCGCTACAAAGAAGTCTCGCTTGCCAGCGGTCAAAAGGGCCATGCTGAAAAAAGTGTAAAAACCAGAAATGCAGGACAGGCCATGGAGACATGGGAGCCTTGCTACGCTGATGGGCGGGATGGAAACTGCCAACAGCCACTCTGGAGAAGTGTACGCTGCGTCCTGAAACATGTAATAGACACAGCTGAGAGAGCATAGGGCACTTCCACTCATGGGCGTAGAAATCGGGAAACCTAAAAATCAACAAGACTCAGGCACCCCAAAGTTTAGGGCTGCTCTGTTTCCAAGAACCTCCACTTCGGTACACCTTAAATATCCCAGGAAAGAGAAAACTGGATAAAGAAGTTGTGGTACTTATGCACAATGGAATATCACTCAGCCATGAAATCAGTGTCATAAGGCTAGTAGCAGCATGATGAGTGGATTTAGGGACGATGACTCTAAGTGAAGTAAGTCACACAGAAAAGGACACTTATCCTAAGATATCACTTATAGAGGGAATGTCAAAATCGCTACACCTGAACTGAATACCAAAACAGAACAGAGTCACACATTTAGAAAACACACTATGGCTGCTTAACGGGAAAGGTGAGGTGGGGTGATGCATAAAACAAGGGTTTCAAATTAGCTCAGATAACGTTCCAGAAGCCAAATATGTAATAGACAAGACCTACTCCCTGCTCAGTGAACTGGACTCAACACCACCTATTCACCACCCAAGAATATATCTGACTAGGAAGAGTCTTAAAACCTATGTATTGATATCTCTCTGGAAGTGAATCAAGAGGGTGTAAAGCGGCATAAACACAGCAGGGAAAAGCAGCTAAACCCCATTATAAAAATAGATTACTTAACAAAAAAAACCCCATAAAACAAAGACAGTGAAAGAGAGAGAAATTCTTACAAAATCCGTTCAGGGGCTCTGATGCAACCTGGATTGACCATATCTAGACCCACAGCTGGATGAGACAGAAGGCTGGACACTCTTGGGGCTGAGAGGATTGGTGAGGTTGGGTGAGCAAACGCAGACCCTTTAAAGTAATAGTGCGTGGTACCCATGCCATGGGTCCCAAATCTCCAGGTTCAAGGGCATCTTCCTACATCGAAAACATGCCTGGGAAACCCAGAAGATGGTACACCGTGTGATCGGGAAAGGTTTCTAAAACGCACCTCATTTCTCCTCTCCTTGTGCTCGGGTTCGCCATTCCAGCCGCTTCACTAACAATCTCCCTACTTGGAGAATCAGCACCGTTGACCTCCTGTTTCGTACAGGTCGCAATTTGTCCTGAGGATGAACGGGAAGAGGGGGAACCAATGAGAGACTAGCTCTAGGTGTTGGGACAGGCACAGGTCACTCTATTTTCCCATCAGGAAGAAGAATGAACCACAGGCTCAGCCTGCCCCCCGGAACCAGAATAGGGCCTGAAGCAATCCTGCGCTTTTGCGGCCAGCTCCCAAATAAGCGAGTTGACAAATGGAGCTCAGGGGCACTGCAATTCACAAACCTGCAGAGTTATAAATGAGAACTCTCGTCCACAAATATATTGAGGGAAGGCAACGAAGAGGATTTGAAAGCAAGGCAGAATTGCAGGAAACAGTTTTCAGGAGGTAGATTCGACTCGCCTTGAAAGCACATGAAAAGCGGCAAAGCGTTGACAATGAGGCCCTTGGCCAAAAAGGGCGTATGCGTTTTTTCCTGAATATATTCAGGAAAAAACGCATACGCCCTTTTTGGCCAACCAAGCAAGCCGGAAAGGCAAATCGGCGCTACAAAGAAGTCTCGCTTGCCAGCGGTCAAAAGGGCCATGCTGAAAAAAGTGTAAAAACCAGAAATGCAGGACAGGCCATGGAGACATGGGAGCCTTGCTACGCTGATGGGCGGGATGGAAATTGCCAACAGCCACTCTGGAGAAGTGTACGCTGCGTCCTGAAACATGTAATAGACACAGCTGAGAGAGCATAGGGCACTTCCACTCATGGGCGTAGAAATCGGGAAACCTAAAAATCAACAAGACACAGGCACCCCAAAGTTTAGGGCTGCTCTGTTTCCAGAACCTCCACTTCGGTACACATTAAATATCCCAGGAAAGAGAAAACTGGATAAAGAAGTTGTGGTACTTATGCACAATGGAATATCACTCAGCCATGAAATCAGTGTCATATGGCTAGTAGCAGCATGATGAGTGGATTTAGGGACGATGACTCTAGGTGAAGTAAGTCACACAGAAAAGGACACTTATCCTAAGATATCACTTATAGAGGGAACGTCAAAATCGCTACACCTGAACTGAATTCCAAAACAGAACAGAGTCACACATTTAGAAAACACACTATGGCTTCTTAACGGGAAAGGTGAGGTGGGGTGATGCATAAAACAAGGGTTTCAAATTAGCTCAGATACCGTTCCAGAAGCCACATATGTAATAGACAAGACCTACTCCCTGCTCAGTGAACTGGACTCAACACCCCCTATTCACGGCCCAAAAATATATCTGACTAGGAAGAGTCTTAAAACCTATGTATTGATATCTCTCTGGAAGTGAATCAAGAGGGTGTAAAGCGGCATAAACACAGCAGGGAAAAGCAGCTAAACCCCATTATAAAAATAGATTACTTAAAAAAAACCCCATAAAACAAAGACAGTGAAAGAGAGAGAAATTCTTACAAAATCCGTTCAGGGGCTCTGATGCAACTGGATTGACCATATCTAGACCCACAGCTGGATGAGACAGAAGGCTGGACACTCTTGGGGCTGAGAGGATTGGTGAGGTTGGGTGACCCAATGCAGACCCTTTAAAGTAATAGTGCGTGGTACCCAAGCCATGGGTCCCAAATCTCCAGGTTCAAGGGCATCTTCCTACATCGAAAACATGCCTGGGAAACCCAGAAGATGGTACACCGTGTGATCGGGAAAGGTTTCTAAAACGCACCTCATTTCTCCTCTCCTTGTGCTCGGGTTCGCCATTCCAGCCACTTAATTAACAATCTCCCTACTTGGAGAATCAGCACCGTTGACCTCCTGTTTCGTACAGGTCGCAATTTGTCCTGAGGATGAACGGGAAGAGGGGGAACCAATGAGAGACTAGCTCTAGGTGTTGGGACAGGCACAGGTCACTGTATAGTCCCATCAGGAAGAAGAATGAACTAGAGGCTCAGCCTGCCCCCCGGAAGCAGAATAGGGCCTGAAGCAATCCTGCGCTTTTGCGGCCAGCTCCCAAAAAAGCGAGTTGACAAATGGAGCTCAGGGGCACTGCAATTCACAAACCTGCAGAGTTATAAATGAGAACTCTCGTCCACAAATATATTGAGGGAAGGCAACGAAGAGGATTTGAAAGCAAGGCAGAATTGCAGGAAACAGATTTCAGGAGTTAGATTCGACTCGCCTTGAAAGCACATGAAAAGCGGCAAAGCGTTGACAATGAGGCCCTTGGCCAAAAAGGGCGTATGCGTTTTTTCTTGAATATATTCAGGAAATAAGGCATACGCCCTTTTTGGCCAACCAAGCAAGCCGGAAAGGCAAATCGGCGCTACAAAGAAGTCTCGCTTGCAAGCGGTCAAAAGGGCCATGCTGAAAAATGTGTAAAAACCAAAAATGCAGGACAGGCCATGGAGACATGGGAGCCTTGCTACGCTGATGGGCGGGATGGAAATTGCCAACAGCCACTCTGGAGAAGTGTACGCTGCGTCCTGAAACATGTAATAGACACAGCTGAGAGAGCATAGGGCACTTCCACTCATGGGCGTAGAAATCGGGAAACCTAAAAATCAACAAGACACAGGAACCCCAAAGTTTAGGGCTGCTCTGTTTCCAAGAACCTCCACTTCGGTACACCTTAAATATCCCAGGAAAGAGAAAACTGGATAAAGAAGTTGTGGTACTAATGCACAATGGAATATCACTCAGCCATGAAATCAGTGTCATAAGGCTAGTAGCAGCATGATGAGTGGATTTAGGGACGATGACTCTAAGTGAAGGAAGTCACACAGAAAAGGACACTTATCCTAAGATATCACTTATAGAGGGAATGTCAAAATCGCTACACCTGAACTGAATTCCAAAACAGAACAGAGTCACACATTTAGAAAACACACTATGGCTGCTTAACGGGAAAGGTGAGGTGGGGTGATGCATAAAACAAGGGTTTCAAATTAGCTCAGATAACGTTCCAGAAGCCAAATATGTAATAGACAAGACCTACTCCCTGCGCAGTGAACTGGACTCAACACCCCCTATTCACGGCCCAAAAATATATCTGACTAGGAAGAGTCTTAAAACCTATGTATTGATATCTCTCTGGAAGTGAATCAAGAGGGTGTAAAGCGGCATAAACACAACAGGGAAAAGCAGCTAAACCCCATTATAAAAATAGATTACTTAAAAAAAAACCCATAAAACAAAGACAGTGAAAGAGAGAGAAATTCTTACAAAATCCGTTCAGGGGCTCTGATGCAACTGGATTGACCATATCTAGACCCACAGCTGGATGAGACAGAAGGCTGGACACTCTTGGGGCTGAGAGGATTGGTGAGGTTGGGTGAGCAAACGCAGACCCTTTAAAGTAATAGTGCGTGGTACCCAAGCCATGGGTCCCAAATCTCCAGGTTCAAGGGCATCTTCCTACATCGAAAACATGCCTGGGAAACCCAGAAGATGGTACACCGTGTGATCGGGAAAGGTTTCTAAAACGCACCTCATTTCTCCTCTCCTTGTGCTCGGGTTCGCCATTCCAGCCACTTAACTAACAATCTCCCTACTTGGAGAATCAGCACCGTTGACCTCCTGTTTCGTACAGGTCGCAATTTGTCCTGAGGATGAACGGGAAGAGGGGGAACCAATGAGAGACTAGCTCTAGGTGTTGGGACAGGCACAGGTCACTGTATAGTCCCATGAGGAAGAAGAATGAACCAGAGGCTCAGCCTGCCCCCCGGAACCAGAATAGGGCCTGAAGCAAGCCTGCGCTTTTGCGGCCAGCTCCCAAAAAAGCGAGTTGACAAATGGAGCTCAGGGGCACTGCAATTCACAAACCTGCAGAGTTATAAATGAGAACTCTCGTCCACAAATATATTGAGGGAAGGCAACGAAGAGGATTTGAAAGCAAGGCAGAATTGCAGGAAACAGATTTCAGGAGGTAGATTCGACTCGCCTTGAAAGCACATGAAAAGCGGCAAAGCGTTGACAATGAGGCCCTTGGCCAAAAAGGGCGTATGCGTTTTTTCTTGAATATATTCAGGAAATAACGCATACGCCCTTTTTGGCCAACCAAGCAAGCCGGAAAGGCAAATCGGCGCTACAAGGAAGTCTCGCTTGCAAGCGGTCAAAAGGGCCATGCTGAAAAAAGTGTAAAAACCAGAAATGCAGGACAGGCCATGGAGACATGGGAGACTTGCTACGCTGATGGGCGGGATGGAAATTGCCAACAGCCACTCTGGAGAAGTGTACGCTGCGTCCTGAAACATGTAATAGACACAGCTGAGAGAGCATAGGGCACTTCCACTCATGGGCGTAGAAATCGGGAAACCTAAAAATCAACAAGACACAGGCACCCCAAAGTTTAGGGCTGCTCTGTTTCCAAGAACCTCCACTTCGGTACACCTTAAATATCCCAGGAAAGAGAAAACTGGATAAAGAAGTTGTGGTACTTATGCTCAATGGAATATCACTCAGCCATGAAATCAGTGTCATAAGGCTAGTAGCAGCATGATGAGTGGATTTAGGGACGATGACTCTAAGTGAAGGAAGTCACACAGAAAAGGACACTTATCCTAAGATATCACTTATAGAGGGAATGTCAAAATCGCTACACCTGAACTGAATTCCAAAACAGAACAGAGTCACACATTTAGAAAACACACTATGGCTGCTTAACGGGAAAGGTGAGGTGGGGTGATGCATAAAACAAGGGTTTCAAATTAGCTCAGATAACGTTCCAGAAGCCAAATATGTAATAGACAAGACCTACTCCCTGCTCAGTGAACTGGACTCAACACCACCTATTCACCACCCAAGAATATATCTGACTAGGAAGAGTCTTAAAACCTATGTATTGATATCTCTCTGGAAGTGAATCAAGAGGGTGTAAAGCAGCATAAACACAGCAGGGAAAAGCAGCTAAACCCCATTATAAAAATAGATTACTTAACAAAAAAAACCCCATAAAACAAAGACAGTGAAAGAGAGAAAAATTCTTACAAAATCCGTTCAGGGGCTCTGATGCAACCTGGATTGACCATATCTAGACCCACAGCTGGATGAGACAGAAGGCTGGACACTCTTGGGGCTGAGAGGATTGGTGAGGTTGGGTGAGCAAACGCAGACCCTTTAAAGTAATAGTGCGTGGTACCCATGCCATGGGTCCCAAATCTCCAGGTTCAAGGGCATCTTCCTACATCGAAAACATGCCTGGGAAACCCAGAAGATGGTACACCGTGTGATCGGGAAAGGTTTCTAAAACGCACCTCATTTCTCCTCTCCTTGTGCTCGGGTTCGCCATTCCAGCCGCTTCACTAACAATCTCCCTACTTGGAGAATCAGCACCGTTGACCTCCTGTTTCGTACAGGTCGCAATTTGTCCTGAGGATGAACGGGAAGAGGGGGAACCAATGAGAGACTAGCTCTAGGTGTTGGGACAGGCACAGGTCACTCTATTTTCCCATCAGGAAGAAGAATGAACCAGAGGCTCAGCCTGCCCCGCGGAACCAGAATAGGGCCTGAAGCAATCCTGCGCTTTTGCGGCCAGCTCCCAAAAAGGCGAGTTGACAAATGGAGCTCAGGGGCACTGCAATTCACAAACCTGCAGAGTTATAAATGAGAACTCTCGTCCACAAATATATTGAGGGAAGGCAACGAAGAGTATTTGAAAGCAAGGCAGAATTGCAGGAAACAGTTTTCAGGAGGTAGATACGACTCGCCTTGAAAGCACATGAAAAGCGGCAAAGCGTTGACAATGAGGCCCTTGGCCAAAAAGGGCGTATGCGTTTTTTCCTGAATATATTCAGGAAAAAACGCATACGCCCTTTTTGGCCAACCAAGCAAGCCGGAAAGGCAAATCGGCGCTACAAAGAAGTCTCGCTTGCAAGCAGTCAAAAGGGCCATGCTGAAAAATGTGTAAAAACCAGAAATGCAGGACAGGCCATGGAGACATGGGAGCCTTGCTACGCTGATGGGCGGGATGGAAATTGCCAACAGCCACTCTGGAGAAGTGTACGCTGCGTCCTGAAACATGTAATAGACACAGCTGAGAGAGCATAGGGCACTTCCACTCATGGGCGTAGAAATCGGGAAACCTAAAAATCAACAAGACACAGGCACCCCAAAGTTTAGGGCTGCTCTGTTTCCAAGAACCTCCACTTCGGTACACCTTAAATATCCCAGGAAAGAGAAAACTGGATAAAGAAGTTGTGGTACTTATGCACAATGGAATATCACTCAGCCATGAAATCAGTGTCATAAGGCTTGTAGCAGCATGATGAGTGGATTTAGGGACGATGACTCTAAGTGAAGGAAGTCACACAGAAAAGGACACTTATCCTAAGATATCACTTATAGAGGGAATGTCAAAATCGCTACACCTGAACTGAATTCCAAAACAGAACAGAGTCACACATTTAGAAAACACACTATGGCTGCTTAACGGGAAAGGTGAGGTGGGGTGATGCATAAAACAAGGGTTTCAAATTAGCTCAGATAACGTTCCAGAAGCCAAATATGTAATAGACAAGACCTACTCCCTGCTCAGTGAACTGGACTCAACACCACCTATTCACCACCCAAGAATATATCTGACTAGGAAGAGTCTTAAAACCTATGTATTGATATCTCTCTGGAAGTGAATCAAGAGGGTGTAAAGCGGCATAAACACAGCAGGGAAAAGCAGCTAAACCCCATTATAAAAATAGATTACTTAACAAAAAAAACCCCATAAAACAAAGACAGTGAAACAGAGAGAAATTCTTACAAAATCCGTTCAGGGGCTCTGATGCAACCTGGATTGACCATATCTAGACCCACAGCTGGATGAGACAGAAGGCTGGACACTCTTGGGGCTGAGAGGATTGGTGAGGTTGGGTGAGCAAACGCAGACCCTTTAAAGTAATAGTGCGTGGTACCCATGCCATGGGTCCCAAATCTCCAGGTTCAAGGGCATCTTCCTACATCGAAAACATGCCTGGGAAACCCAGAAGATGGTACACCGTGTGATCGGGAAAGGTTTCTAAAACGCACCTCATTTCTCCTCTCCTTGTGCTCGGGTTCGCCATTCCAGCCGCTTCACTAACAATCTCCCTACTTGGAGAATCAGCACCGTTGACCTCCTGTTTCGTACAGGTCGCAATTTGTCCTGAGGATGAACGGGAAGAGGGGGAACCAATGAGAGACTAGCTCTAGGTGTTGGGACAGGCACAGGTCACTCTATTTTCCCATCAGGAAGAAGAATGAACCACAGGCTCAGCCTGCCCCCCGGAACCAGAATAGGGCCTGAAGCAATCCTGCGCTTTTGCGGCCATCTCCCAAAAAAGCGAGTTGACAAATGGAGCTCAGGGGCACTGCAATTCACAAACCTGCAGAGTTATAAATGAGAACTCTCGTCCACAAATATATTGAGGGAAGGCAACGAAGAGGATTTGAAAGCAAGGCAGAATTGCAGGAAACAGATTTCAGGAGGTAGATTCGACTCGCCTTGAAAGCACATGAAAAGCGGCAAAGCGTTGACAATGAGGCCCTTGGCCAAAAAGGGCGTATGCGTTTTTTCCTGAATATATTCAGGAAAAAACGCATACGCCCTTTTAGGGCCAACCAAGCAAGCCGGAAAGGCAAATCGGCGCTACAAAGAAGTCTCGCTTGCCAGCGGTCAAAAGGGCCATGCTGAAAAAAGTGTAAAAACCAGAAATGCAGGACAGGCCATGGAGACATGGGAGCCTTGCTACGCTGATGGGCGGGATGGAAATTGCCAACAGCCACTCTGGAGAAGTGTACGCTGCGTCCTGAAACATGTAATAGACACAGCTGAGAGAGCATAGGGCACTTCCACTCATGGGCGTAGAAATCGGGAAACCTAAAAATCAACAAGACACAGGCACCCCAAAGTTTAGGGCTGCTCTGTTTCCAGAACCTCCACTTCGTTACACCTTAAATATCCCAGGAAAGAGAAAAATGGATAAAGAGTTGTGGTACTTATGCACAATGGAATATCACTCAGCCATGAAATCAGTGTCATAAGGCTAGTAGCAGCATGATGAGTGGATTTAGGGACGACGACTCTAAGTGAAGTAAGTCACACAGAAAAGGGCACCTATCCTATGATATCACTTATAGAGGGAATGTCAAAATCGCTACACCTGAACTGAATTCCAAAACAGAACAGAGTCACACATTTAGAAAACACACTATGGCTGCTTAACGGGAAAGGTGAGGTGGGGTGATGCATAAAACAAGCGTTTAAAATTAGCTCAGATACCGTTCCAGAAGCCAAATATGTAATAGACAAGACCTACTCCCTGCTCAGTGAACTGGACTCAACATCCCCTATTCACCGCCCAAGAATATATCTGACTAGGAAGAGTCTTAAAACCTATGTATTGATATCTCTCTGGAAGTGAATCAAGAGGGTGTAAAGCGGCATAAACACAGCAGGGAAAAGCAGCTAAAGCCCATTATAAAAATAGATTACTTAAAAAAAAAAACCATTAAAACAAAGACAGTGAAAGAGAGAGAAATTCTTACAAAATCGGTTCAGGGGCTCTGATGCAACCTGGATTGACTATATCTAGACCCACAGCTGGATGAGACATAAGGCTGGACACTCTTGGGGCTGAGAGGATTGGTGAGGTTGGGTGAGCAAACGCAGACCCTTTAAAGTAATAGTGCGTGGTACCCATGCCATGGGTCCCAAATCTCCAGGTTCAAGGGCATCTTCCTACATCGAAAACATGCCTGGGAAACCCAGAAGATGGTACACCGTGTGATCGGGAAAGGTTTCTAAAACGCACCTCATTTCTCCTCTCCTTGTGCTCGGGTTCGCCATTCCAGCCGCTTCACTAACAATCTCCCTACTTGGAGAATCAGCACCATTGACCTCCTGTTTCGTACAGGTCGCAATTTGTCCTGAGGATGAACGGGAAGAGGGGGAACCAATGAGAGACTAGCTCTAGGTGTTGGGACAGGCACAGGTCACTCTATTTTCCCATCAGGAAGAAGAATGAACCACAGGCTCAGCCTGCCCCC
The DNA here is from genome assembly GCF_028564815.1 of Eubalaena glacialis. Classification (NCBI taxonomy): domain Eukaryota; kingdom Metazoa; phylum Chordata; class Mammalia; order Artiodactyla; family Balaenidae; genus Eubalaena; species Eubalaena glacialis. The sequence continues at coordinate 73,611,001 of NC_083716.1, forward strand.
CGGAACCAGTATAGGGCCTGAAGCAATCCTGCGCTTTTGCGGCCAGCTCCCAAAAAAGCGAGTTGACAAATGGAGCTCAGGGGCACTGCAATTCACAAACATGCAGAGTTATAAATGATAACTCTCGTCCACAAATATATTGAGGGAAGGCAACGAAGAGGATTTGAAAGCAAGGCAGAATTGCAGGAAACAGATTTCAGGAGGTAGATTCGATTCGCCTTGAAAGCACATGAAAAGCGGCAAAGCGTTGACAATGAGGCCCTTGGCCAAAAAGGGCGTATGCGTTTTTTCCTGAATATATTCAGGAAAAAACGCATACGCCCTTTTTGGCCAACCAAGCAAGCCGGAAAGGCAAATCGGCGCTACAAAGAAGTCTCGCTTGCCAGCGGTCAAAAGGGCCATGCTGAAAAAAGTGTAAAAACCAGAAATGCAGGACAGGCCATGGAGACATGGGAGCCTTGCTACGCTGATCGGCGGGATGGAAATTGCCAACAGCCATTCTGGAGAAGTGTACGCTGCGTCCTGAAACATGTAATAGACACAGCTGAGAGAGCATAGGGCACTTCCACTCATGGGCGTAGAAATCGGGAAACCTAAAAATCAACAAGACACAGGCACCCCAAAGTTTAGGGCTGCTCTGTTTCCAAGAACCTCCACTTCGGTATACCTAAAATATCCCAGGAAAGAGAAAAATGGATAAAGAGTTGTGGTACTTATGCACAATGGAATATCACTCAGCCATGAAATCAGTGTCATAAGGCTAGTAGCAGCATGATGAGTGGATTTAGGGACGATGACTCTAGGTGAAGTAAGTCACACAGAAAAGGACACTTATCCTATGATATCACTTATAGAGGGAATGTCAAAATCACTACACCTGAACTGAATTCCAAAACAGAACAGAGTCACACATTTAGAAAACACACTATGGCTGCTTAACGGGAAAGGTGAGGTGGGGTGATGCATAAAACAAGGGTTTGAAATTAGCTCAGATACCGTTCCAGAAGCCAAATATGTAATAGACAAGACCTACTCCCTGCTCAGTGAACTGGACTCAACACCCCCTATTCACCGCCCAAGAATATATCTGACTAGGAAGAGTCTTAAAACCTATGTATTGATATCTCTCTGGAAGTGAATCAAGAGGGTGTAAAGCGGCATAAACACAGCAGGGAAAAGCAGCTAAAGCCCATTATAAAAATAGATTACTTAAAAAAAAACCCATAAAACAAAGACAGTGAAAGAGAGAGAAATTCTAACAAAATCGGTTCAGGGGCTCTGATGCAACCTGGATTGACCATATCTAGACCCACAGCTGGATGAGACAGAAGGCTGGACACTCTTGGGGCTGAGAGGATTGGTGAGGTTGGGTGAGCAAACGCATACCCTTTAAATAATAGTGCGTGGTACCCATGCCATGGGTCCCAAATCTCCAGGTTCAAGGGCATCTTCCTACATCGAAAACATGCCTGGGAAACCCAGAAGATGGTACACCGTGTGATCGGGAAAGGTTTCTAAAACGCACCTCATTTCTCTTCTCCTTGTGCTCGGGTTCGCCATTCCAGCCGCTTCACTAACAATCTCCCTACTTGGAGAATCAGCACCGTTGACCTCCTGTTTCGTACAGGTCGCAATTTGTCCTGAGGATGAACGGGAAGAGGGGGAACCAATGAGAGACTAGCTCTAGGTGTTGGGACAGGCACAGGTCACTCTATTTTCCCATCAGGAAGAAGAATGAACCACAGGCTCAGCCTGCCCCCCGGAACCAGTATAGGGCCTGAAGCAGTCCTGCGCTTTTGCGGCCAGCTCCCAAAAAAGCGAGTTGACAAATGGAGCTCAGGGGCACTGCAATTCACAAACCTGCAGAGTTATAAATGATAACTCTCGTCCACAAATATATTGAGGGAAGGCAACGAAGAGGATTTGAAAGCAAGGCATAATTGCAGGAAACAGATTTCAGGAGGTAGATTCGACTCGCCTTGAAAGCACATGAAAAGCGGCAAAGCGTTGACAATGAGGCCCTTGGCCAAAAAGGGCGTATGCGTTTTTTCTTGAATATATTCAGGAAAAAACGCATACGCCCTTTTTGGCCAACCAAGCAAGCCGGAAAGGCAAATCGGCGCTACAAAGAAGTCTCGCTTGCAAGCAGTCAAAAGGGCCATGCTGAAAAATGTGTAAAAACCAGAAATGCAGGACAGGCCATGGAGACATGGGAGCCTTGCTACGCTGATGGGCGGGATGGAAATTGCCAACAGCCACTCTGGAGAAGTGTACGCTGCGTCCTGAAACATGTAATAGACACAGCTGAGAGAGCATAGGGCACTTCCACTCATGGGCGTAGAAATCGGGAAACCTAAAAATCAACAAGACACAGGCACCCCAAAGTTTAGGGCTGCTCTGTTTCCAGAACCTCCACTTCGGTACACCTTAAATATCCCAGGAAAGAGAAAAATGGATAAAGAGTTGTGGTACTTATGCACAATGGAATATCACTCAGCCATGAAATCAGTGTCATAAGGCTAGTAGCAGCATGATGAGTGGATTTAGGGACGACGACTCTAAGTGAAGTAAGTCACACAGAAAAGGGCACCTATCCTATGATATCACTTATAGAGGGAATGTCAAAATCGCTACACCTGAACTGAATTCCAAAACAGAACAGAGTCACACATTTAGAAAACACACTATGGCTGCTTAACGGGAAAGGTGAGGTGGGGTGATGCATAAAACAAGCGTTTAAAATTAGCTCAGATACCGTTCCAGAAGCCAAATATGTAATAGACAAGACCTACTCCCTGCTCAGTGAACTGGACTCAACATCCCCTATTCACCGCCCAAGAATATATCTGACTAGGAAGAGTCTTAAAACCTATGTATTGATATCTCTCTGGAAGTGAATCAAGAGGGTGTAAAGCGGCATAAACACAGCAGGGAAAAGCAGCTAAAGCCCATTATAAAAATAGATTACTTAAAAAAAAAAACCATTAAAACAAAGACAGTGAAAGAGAGAGAAATTCTTACAAAATCGGTTCAGGGGCTCTGATGCAACCTGGATTGACTATATCTAGACCCACAGCTGGATGAGACATAAGGCTGGACACTCTTGGGGCTGAGAGGATTGGTGAGGTTGGGTGAGCAAACGCAGACCCTTTAAAGTAATAGTGCGTGGTACCCATGCCATGGGTCCCAAATCTCCAGGTTCAAGGGCATCTTCCTACATCGAAAACATGCCTGGGAAACCCAGAAGATGGTACACCGTGTGATCGGGAAAGGTTTCTAAAACGCACCTCATTTCTCCTCTCCTTGTGCTCGGGTTCGCCATTCCAGCCGCTTCACTAACAATCTCCCTACTTGGAGAATCAGCACCGTTGACCTCCTGTTTCGTACAGGTCGCAATTTGTCCTGAGGATGAACGGGAAGAGGGGGAACCAATGAGAGACTAGCTCTAGGTGTTGGGACAGGCACAGGTCACTCTATTTTCCCATCAGGAAGAAGAATGAACCACAGGCTCAGCCTGCCCCCCGGAACCAGTATAGGGCCTGAAGCAATCCTGCGCTTTTGCGGCCATCTCCCAAAAAAGCGAGTTGACAAATGGAGCTCAGGGGCACTGCAATTCACAAACCTGCAGAGTTATAAATGAGAACTCTCGTCCACAAATATATTGAGGGAAGGCAACGAAGAGGATTGGAAAGCAAGGCAGAATTGCAGGAAACAGATTTCAGGAGGTAGATTCGATTCGCCTTGAAAGCACATGAAAAGCGGCAAAGCGTTGACAATGAGGCCCTTGGCCAAAAAGGGCGTATGCGTTTTTTCCTGAATATATTCAGGAAAAAACGCATACGCCCTTTTTGGCCAACCAAGCAAGCCGGAAAGGCAAATCGGCGCTACAAAGAAGTCTCGCTTGCCAGCGGTCAAAAGGGCCATGCTGAAAAAAGTGTAAAAACCAGAAATGCAGGACAGGCCATGGAGACATGGGAGCCTTGCTACGCTGATCGGCGGGATGGAAATTGCCAACAGCCATTCTGGAGAAGTGTACGCTGCGTCCTGAAACATGTAATAGACACAGCTGAGAGAGCATAGGGCACTTCCACTCATGGGCGTAGAAATCGGGAAACCTAAAAATCAACAAGACACAGGCACCCCAAAGTTTAGGGCTGCTCTGTTTCCAAGAACCTCCACTTCGGTATACCTAAAATATCCCAGGAAAGAGAAAAATGGATAAAGAGTTGTGGTACTTATGCACAATGGAATATCACTCAGCCATGAAATCAGTGTCATAAGGCTAGTAGCAGCATGATGAGTGGATTTAGGGACGATGACTCTAGGTGAAGTAAGTCACACAGAAAAGGACACTTATCCTATGATATCACTTATAGAGGGAATGTCAAAATCACTACACCTGAACTGAATTCCAAAACAGAACAGAGTCACACATTTAGAAAACACACTATGGCTGCTTAACGGGAAAGGTGAGGTGGGGTGATGCATAAAACAAGGGTTTGAAATTAGCTCAGATACCGTTCCAGAAGCCAAATATGTAATAGACAAGACCTACTCCCTGCTCAGTGAACTGGACTCAACACCCCCTATTCACCGCCCAAGAATATATCTGACTAGGAAGAGTCTTAAAACCTATGTATTGATATCTCTCTGGAAGTGAATCAAGAGGGTGTAAAGCGGCATAAACACAGCAGGGAAAAGCAGCTAAAGCCCATTATAAAAATAGATTACTTAAAAAAAAACCCATAAAACAAAGACAGTGAAAGAGAGAGAAATTCTAACAAAATCGGTTCAGGGGCTCTGATGCAACCTGGATTGACCATATCTAGACCCACAGCTGGATGAGACAGAAGGCTGGACACTCTTGGGGCTGAGAGGATTGGTGAGGTTGGGTGAGCAAACGCATACCCTTTAAATAATAGTGCGTGGTACCCATGCCATGGGTCCCAAATCTCCAGGTTCAAGGGCATCTTCCTACATCGAAAACATGCCTGGGAAACCCAGAAGATGGTACACCGTGTGATCGGGAAAGGTTTCTAAAACGCACCTCATTTCTCTTCTCCTTGTGCTCGGGTTCGCCATTCCAGCCGTTTCACTAACAATCTCCCTACTTGGAGAATCAGCACCGTTGACCTCCTGTTTCGTACAGGTCGCAATTTGTCCTGAGGATGAACGGGAAGAGGGGGAACCAATGAGAGACTAGCTCTAGGTGTTGGGACAGGCACAGGTCACTCTATTTTCCCATCAGGAAGAAGAATGAACCACAGGCTCAGCCTGCCCCCCGGAACCAGTATAGGGCCTGAAGCAGTCCTGCGCTTTTGCGGCCAGCTCCCAAAAAAGCGAGTTGACAAATGGAGCTCAGGGGCACTGCAATTCACAAACATGCAGAGTTATAAATGATAACTCTCGTCCACAAATATATTGAGGGAAGGCAACGAAGAGGATTTGAAAGCAAGGCATAATTGCAGGAAACAGATTTCAGGAGGTAGATTCGACTCGCCTTGAAAGCACATGAAAAGCGGCAAAGCGTTGACAATGAGGCCCTTGGCCAAAAAGGGCGTATGCGTTTTTTCTTGAATATATTCAGGAAAAAACGCATACGCCCTTTTTGGCCAACCAAGCAAGCTGGAAAGGCAAATCGGCCCTACAAACAAGTCTCACTTGCCAGCGGTCAAAAGGGCCATGCTGAAAAAAGTGTAAAAACCAGAAATGCAGGACAGGCCATGGAGACATGGGAGCCTTGCTACGCTGATGGGCGGGATGGAAATTGCCAACAGCCACTCTGGAGAAGTGTACGCCGCATCCTGAAACATGTAATAAACACAGCTGAGAGAGCATAGGGCACTTCCACTCATGGGCGTAGAAATCGGGAAACCTAAAAATCAACAAGACACAGGCACCCCAATGTTTAGGGCTGCTCTGTTTCCAAGAACCTCCACTTCGGTACACCTTAAATATCCCAGGAAAGAGAAAACTGGATAAAGAAGTTGTGGTACTTATGCACAATGGAATATCACTCAGCCATGAAATCAGTGTCATAAGGCTAGTAGCAGCATGATGAGTGGATTTAGGGACGATGACTCTAAGTGAAGTAAGTCACACAGAAAAGGACACTTATCCTAAGATATCACTTAGAGAGGGAATGTCAAAATCGCTACACCTGAACTGAATTCCAAAACAGAACAGAGTCACACATTTAGAAAACACACTATGGCTGCTTAACGGGAAAGGTGAGGTGGGGTGATGCATAAAACAAGGGTTTCAAATTAGCTCAGATACCGTTCCAGAAGCCACATATGTAATAGACAAGACCTACTCCTTGCTCAGTGAACTGGACTCAACACCCCCTATTCACCGACCAAGAATATATCTGACTAGGAAGAGTCTTAAAACCTATGTATTGATATCTCTCTGGAAATGAATCAAGAGGGTGTAAAGCGGCATAAACACAGCAGGGAAAAGCAGCTAAACCCCATTATAAAAATAGATTACTTAAAAAAAAACCCATAAAACAAAGACAGTGAAAGAGAGAGAAATTCTTACAAAATCCGTTCAGGGGCTCTGATGCAACTGGATTGACCATATCTAGACCCACAGCTGGATGAGACAGAAGGCTGGACACTCTTGGGGCTGAGAGGATTGGTGAGGTTGGGTGAGCAAACGCAGACCCTTTAAAGTAATAGTGCGTGGTACCCATGCCATGGGTCCCAAATCTCCAGGTTCAAGGGCATCTTCCTACATCGAAAACATGCCTGGGAAACCCAGAAGATGGTACACCGTGTGATCGGGAAAGGTTTCTAAAACGCACCTCATTTCTCCTCTCCTTGTGCTCGGGTTCGCCATTCCAGCCGCTTCACTAACAATCTCCCTACTTGGAGAATCAGCACCGTTGACCTCCTGTTTCGTACAGGTCGCAATTTGTCCTGAGGATGAACGGGAAGAGGGGGAACCAATGAGAGACTAGCTCTAGGTGTTGGGACAGGCACAGGTCACTCTATAGTCCCATCAGGAAGAAGAATGAACCACAGGCTCAGCCTGCCCCCCGGAACCAGAATACGACGTGAAGCAATCCTGCGCTTTTGCGGCCAGCTCCCGAAAAAGCGAGTTGACAAATGGAGCTCAGGGGCACTGCAATTCACAAACCTGCAGAGTTATAAATGATAACTCTCGTCCACAAATATATTGAGGGAAGGCAACGAAGAGGATTGGAAAGCAAGGCATAATTGCAGGAAACAGATTTCAGGAGGTAGATTCGACTCTCCTTGAAAGCACATGAAAAGCGGCAAAGCGTTGACAATGAGGCCCTTGGCCAAAAAGGGCGTATGCGTTTTTTCTTGAATATATTCAGGAAAAAACGCATACGCCCTTTTTGGCCAACCAAGCAAGCTGGAAAGGCAAATCGGCCCTACAAACAAGTCTCGCTTGCCAGCGGTCAAAAGGGCCATGCTGAAAAAAGTGTAAAAACCAGAAATGCAGGACAGGCCATGGAGACATGGGAGCCTTGCTACGCTGATGGGCGGGATGGAAATTGCCAACAGCCACTCTGGAGAAGTGTACGCTGCATCCTGAAACATGTAATAGACACAGCTGAGAGAGCATAGGGCACTTCCACTCATGGGCGTAGAAATCGGGAAACCTAAAAATCAACAAGACACAGGCACCCCAAAGTTTAGGGCTGCTCTGTTTCCAGAACCTCCACTTCGGTACACCTTAAATATCCCAGGAAAGAGAAAAATGGATAAAGAGTTGTGGTACTTATGCACAATGGAATATCACTCAGCCATGAAATCAGTGTCATAAGGCTAGTAGCAGCATGATGAGTGGATTTAGGGACGATGACTCTAGGTGAAGTAAGTCACACAGAAAAGGACACTTATCCTAAGATATCACTTAGAGAGGGAATGTCAAAATCGCTACACCTGAACTGAATTCCAAAACAGAACAGAGTCACACATTTAGAAAACACACTATGGCTGCTTAACGGGAAAGGTGAGGTGGGGCGATGCATAAAACAAGGGTTTGAAATTAGCTGAGATACCGTTCCAGAAGCCAAATATGTAATAGACAAGACCTACTCCCTGCTCAGTGAACTGGACTCAACACCCCCTATTCACCGCCCAAGAATATATCTGACTAGGAAGAGTCTTGAAACCTATGTATTGATATCTCTCTGGAAGTGAATCAAGAGGGTGTAAAGCGGCATAAACACAGCAGGGAAAAGCAGCTAAACCCCATTATAAAAATAGATTACTTAAAAAAAAAACCCATAAAACAAAGACAGTGAAAGAGAGAGAAATTCTTACAAAATCCGTTCAGGGGCTCTGATGCAACTGGATTGACCATATCTAGACCCACAGCTGGATGAGACAGAAGGCTGGACACTCTTGGGGCTGAGAGGATTGGTGAGGTTGGGTGACCCAATGCAGACCCTTTAAAGTAATAGTGCGTGGTACCCAAGCCATGGGTCCCAAATCTCCAGGTTCAAGGGCATCTTCCTACATCGAAAACATGCCTGGGAAACCCAGAAGATGGTACACCGTGTGATCGGGAAAGGTTTCTAAAACGCACCTCATTTCTCCTCTCCTTGTGCTCGGGTTCGCCATTCCAGCCGCTTCACTAACAATCTCCCTACTTGGAGAATCAGCACCGTTGACCTCCTGTTTCGTACAGGTCGCAATTTGTCCTGAGGATGAACGGGAAGAGGGGGAACCAATGAGAGACTAGCTCTAGGTGTTGGGACAGGCACAGGTCACTCTATAGTCCCATCAGGAAGAAGAATGAACCACAGGCTCAGCCTGCCCCCCGGAACCAGAATACGACGTGAAGCAATCCTGCGCTTTTGCGGCCAGCTCCCGAAAAAGCGAGTTGACAAATGGAGCTCAGGGGCACTGCAATTCACAAACCTGCAGAGTTATAAATGATAACTCTCGTCCACAAATATATTGAGGGAAGGCAACGAAGAGGATTGGAAAGCAAGGCATAATTGCAGGAAACAGATTTCAGGAGGTAGATTCGACTCGCCTTGAAAGCACATGAAAAGCGGCAAAGCGTTGACAATGAGGCCCTTGGCCAAAAAGGGCGTATGCGTTTTTTCTTGAATATATACAGGAAAAAACGCATACGCCCTTTTTGGCCAACCAAGCAAGCCAGAAAGGCAAATCGGCCCTACAAACAAGTCTCGCTTGCCAGCGGTCAAAAGGGCCATGCTGAAAAAAGTGTAAAAACCAGAAATGCAGGACAGGCCATGGAGACATGGGAGCCTTGCTACGCTGATGGGCGGGATGGAAATTGCCAACAGCCACTCTGGAGAAGTGTACGCTGCGTCCTGAAACATGTAATAGACACAGCTGAGAGAGCATAGGGCACTTCCACTCATGGGCGTAGAAATCGGGAAACCTAAAAATCAACAAGACACAGGCACCCCAATGTTTAGGGCTGCTCTGTTTCCAAGAACCTCCACTTCGGTACACCTTAAATATCCCAGGAAAGAGAAAACTGGATAAAGAAGTTGTGGTACTTATGCACAATGGAATATCACTCAGCCATGAAATCAGTGTCATAAGGCTAGTAGCAGCATGATGAGTGGATTTAGGGACGATGACTCTAGGTGAAGTAAGTCACACAGAAAAGGACACTTATCCTAAGATATCACTTATAGAGGGAATGTCAAAATCGCTACACCTGAACTGAATTCCAAAACAGAACAGAGTCACACATTTATAAAACACTCTATGGCTGCTTAACGGGAAAGGTGAGGTGGGGTGATGCATAAAACAAGGGTTTCAAATTAGCTCAGATAACGTTCCAGAAGCCAAATATGTAATAGACAAGACCTACTCCCTGCTCAGTGAACTGGACTCAACACCACCTATTCACCACCCAAGAATATATCTGACTAGGAAGAGTCTTAAAACCTATGTATTGATATCTCTCTGGAAGTGAATCAAGAGGGTGTAAAGCGGCATAAACACAGCAGGGAAAAGCAGCTAAACCCCATTATAAAAATAGATTACTTAACAAAAAAAACCCCATAAAACAAAGACAGTGAAAGAGAGAGAAATTCTTACAAAATCCGTTCAGGGGCTCTGATGCAACCTGGATTGACCATATCTAGACCCACAGCTGGATGAGACAGAAGGCTGGACACTCTTGGGGCTGAGAGGATTGGTGAGGTTGGGTGAGCAAACGCAGACCCTTTAAAGTAATAGTGCGTGGTACCCATGCCATGGGTCCCAAATCTCCAGGTTCAAGGGCATCTTCCTACATCGAAAACATGCCTGGGAAACCCAGAAGATGGTACACCGTGTGATCGGGAAAGGTTTCTAAAACGCACCTCATTTCTCCTCTCCTTGTGCTCGGGTTCGCCATTCCAGCCGCTTCACTAACAATCTCCCTACTTGGAGAATCAGCACCGTTGACCTCCTGTTTCGTACAGGTCGCAATTTGTCCTGAGGATGAACGGGAAGAGGGGGAACCAATGAGAGACTAGCTCTAGGTGTTGGGACAGGCACAGGTCACTCTATTTTCCCATCAGGAAGAAGAATGAACCACAGGCTCAGCCTGCCCCCCGGAACCAGAATAGGGCCTGAAGCAATCCTGCGCTTTTGCGGCCAGCTCCCAAATAAGCGAGTTGACAAATGGAGCTCAGGGGCACTGCAATTCACAAACCTGCAGAGTTATAAATGATAACTCTCGTCCACAAATATATTGAGGGAAGGCAACGAAGAGGATTTGAAAGCAAGGCAGAATTGCAGGAAACAGTTTTCAGGAGGTAGATTCGACTCGCCTTGAAAGCACATGAAAAGCGGCAAAGCGTTGACAATGAGGCCCTTGGCCAAAAAGGGCGTATGCGTTTTTTCCTGAATATATTCAGGAAAAAACGCATACGCCCTTTTTGGCCAACCAAGCAAGCCGGAAAGGCAAATCGGCGCTACAAAGAAGTCTCGCTTGCCAGCGGTCAAAAGGGCCATGCTGAAAAAAGTGTAAAAACCAGAAATGCAGGACAGGCCATGGAGACATGGGAGCCTTGCTACGCTGATGGGCGGGATGGAAATTGCCAACAGCCACTCTGGAGAAGTGTACGCTGCGTCCTGAAACATGTAATAGACACAGCTGAGAGAGCATAGGGCACTTCCACTCATGGGCGTAGAAATCGGGAAACCTAAAAATCAACAAGACACAGGCACCCCAAAGTTTAGGGCTGCTCTGTTTCCAGAACCTCCACTTCGGTACACCTTAAATATCCCAGGAAAGAGAAAACTGGATAAAGAAGTTGTGGTACTTATGCACAATGGAATATCACTCAGCCATGAAATCAGTGTCATAAGGCTAGTAGCAGCATGATGAGTGGATTTAGGGACGATGACTCTAGGTGAAGTAAATCACACAGAAAAGGACACTTATCCTAAGATATCACTTATAGAGGGAATGTCAAAATCGCTACACCTGAACTGAATTCCAAAACAGAACAAAGTCACACATTTAGAAAACACACTATGGCTTCTTAACGGGAAAGGTGAGGTGGGGTGATGCATAAAACAAGGGTTTCAAATTAGCTCAGATACCGTTCCAGAAGCCACATATGTAATAGACAAGACCTACTCCCTGCTCAGTGAACTGGACTCAACACCCCCTATTCACCGCCCAAGAATATATCTGACTAGGAAGAGTCTTAAAACCTATGTATTGATATCTCTCTGGAAGTGAATCAAGAGGGTGTAAAGCGGCATAAACACAGCAGGGAAAAGCAGCTAAACCCCATTATAAAAATAGATTACTTAAAAAAAAAACCCATAAAACAAAGACAGTGAAAGAGAGAGAAATTCTTACAAAATCCGTTCAGGGGCTCTGATGCAACTGGATTGACCATATCTAGACCCACAGCTGGATGAGACAGAAGGCTGGACACTCTTGGGGCTGAGAGGATTGGTGAGGTTGGGGTGAGCAAACGCAGACCCTTTAAAGTAATAGTGCGTGGTACCCATGCCATGGGTCCCAAATCTCCAGGTTCAAGGGCATCTTCCTACATCGAAAACATGCCTGGGAAACCCAGAAGATGGTACAACGTGTGATCGGGAAAGGTTTCTAAAACTCACCTCATTTCTCTCTCCTTGTGCTCGGGTTCGCCATTCCAGCCGCTTCACTAACAATCTCCCTACTTGGAGAATCAGCACCGTTGACCTCCTGTTTCGTACAGGTCGCAATTTGTCCTGAGGATGAACGGGAAGAGGGGGAACCAATGAGAGACTAGCTCTAGGTGTTGGGACAAGCACAGGTCACTCTATTTTCCCATCAGGAAGAAGAATGAACCAGAGGCTCAGCCTGCCCCCCGGAACCAGAATAGGGCCTGAAGCAATCCTGCGCTTTTGCGGCCAGCTCCCAAATAAGCGAGTTGACAAATGGAGCTCAGGGGCACTGCAATTCACAAACCTGCAGAGTTATAAATGAGAACTCTCGTCCACAAATATATTGAGGGAAGGCAACGAAGAGGATTTGAAAGCAAGGCAGAATTGCAGGAAACAGTTTTCAGGAGGTAGATTCGACTCGCCTTGAAAGCACATGAAAAGCGGCAAAGCGTTGACAATGAGGCCCTTGGCCAAAAAGGGCGTATGCGTTTTTTCCTGAATATATTCAGGAAAAAACGCATACGCCCTTTTTGGCCAACCAAGCAAGCCGGAAAGGCAAATCGGCGCTACAAAGAAGTCTCGCTTGCCAGCGGTCAAAAGGGCCATGCTGAAAAAAGTGTAAAAACCAGAAATGCAGGACAGGCCATGGAGACATGGGAGCCTTGCTACGCTGATGGGCGGGATGGAAATTGCCAACAGCCACTCTGGAGAAGTGTACGCTGCGTCCTGAAACATGTAATAGACACAGCTGAGAGAGCATAGGGCACTTCCACTCATGGGCGTAGAAATCGGGAAACCTAAAAATCAACAAGACACAGGCACCCCAAAGTTTAGGGCTGCTCTGTTTCCAGAACCTCCACTTCGGTACACCTTAAATATCCCAGGAAAGAGAAAACTGGATAAAGAAGTTGTGGTACTTATGCACAATGGAATATCACTCAGCCATGAAATCAGTGTCATAAGGCTAGTAGCAGCATGATGAGTGGATTTAGGGACGATGACTCTAGGTGAAGTAAATCACACAGAAAAGGACACTTATCCTAAGATATCACTTATAGAGGGAATGTCAAAATCGCTACACCTGAACTGAATTCCAAAACAGAACAAAGTCACACATTTAGAAAACACACTATGGCTTCTTAACGGGAAAGGTGAGGTGGGGTGATGCATAAAACAAGGGTTTCAAATTAGCTCAGATACCGTTCCAGAAGCCACATATGTAATAGACAAGACCTACTCCCTGCTCAGTGAACTGGACTCAACACCCCCTATTCACCGCCCAAGAATATATCTGACTAGGAAGAGTCTTAAAACCTATGTATTGATATCTCTCTGGAAGTGAATCAAGAGGGTGTAAAGCGGCATAAACACAGCAGGGAAAAGCAGCTAAACCCCATTATAAAAATAGATTACTTAAAAAAAAAACCCATAAAACAAAGACAGTGAAAGAGAGAGAAATTCTTACAAAATCCGTTCAGGGGCTCTGATGCAACTGGATTGACCATATCTAGACCCACAGCTGGATGAGACAGAAGGCTGGACACTCTTGGGGCTGAGAGGATTGGTGAGGTTGGGTGAGCAAACGCAGACCCTTTAAAGTAATAGTGCGTGGTACCCATGCCATGGGTCCCAAATCTCCAGGTTCAAGGGCATCTTCCTACATCGAAAACATGCCTGGGAAACCCAGAAGATGGTACAACGTGTGATCGGGAAAGGTTTCTAAAACTCACCTCATTTCTCCTCTCCTTGTGCTCGGGTTCGCCATTGCAGCCGCTTCACTAACAATCTCCCTACTTGGAGAATCAGCACCGTTGACCTCCTGTTTCGTACAGGTCGCAATTTGTCCTGAGGATGAACGGGAAGAGGGGGAACCAATGAGAGACTAGCTCTAGGTGTTGGGACAGGCACAGGTCACTCTATTTTCCCATCAGGAAGAAGAATGAACCAGAGGCTCAGCCTGCCCCCCGGAACCAGAATAGGGCCTGAAGCAATCCTGCGCTTTTGCGGCCATCTCCCAAAAAAGCGAGTTGACAAATGGAGCTCAGGGGCACTGCAATTCACAAACCTGCAGAGTTATAAATGAGAACTCTCGTCCACAAATATATTGAGGGAAGGCAACGAAGAGGATTTGAAAGCAAGGCAGAATTGCAGGAAACAGATTTCAGGAGGTAGATTCGACTCGCCTTGAAAGCACATGAAAAGCGGCAAAGCGTTGACAATGAGGCCCTTGGCCAAAAAGGGCGTATGCGTTTTTTCCTGAATATATTCAGGAAAAAACGCATACGCCCTTTTTGGCCAACCAAGCAAGCCGGAAAGGCAAATCGGCGCTACAAAGAAGTCTCGCTTGCCAGCGGTCAAAAGGGCCATGCTGAAAAAAGTGTAAAAACCAGAAATGCAGGACAGGCCATGGAGACATGGGAGCCTTGCTACGCTGATGGGCGGGATGGAAACTGCCAACAGCCACTCTGGAGAAGTGTACGCTGCGTCCTGAAACATGTAATAGACACAGCTGAGAGAGCATAGGGCACTTCCACTCATGGGCGTAGAAATCGGGAAACCTAAAAATCAACAAGACACAGGCACCCCAAAGTTTAGGGCTGCTCTGTTTCCAAGAACCTCCACTTCGGTACACCTTAAATATCCCAGGAAAGAGAAAACTGGATAAAGAAGTTGTGGTACTTATGCACAATGGAATATCACTCAGCCATGAAATCAGTGTCATAAGGCTAGTAGCAGCATGATGAGTGGATTTAGGGACGATGACTCTAAGTGAAGTAAGTCACACAGAAAAGGACACTTATCCTAAGATATCACTTATAGAGGGAATGTCAAAATCGCTACACCTGAACTGAATACCAAAACAGAACAGAGTCACACATTTAGAAAACACACTATGGCTGCTTAACGGGAAAGGTGAGGTGGGGTGATGCATAAAACAAGGGTTTGAAATTAGCTGAGATACCGTTCCAGAAGCCAAATATGTAATAGACAAGACCTACTCCCTGCTCAGTGAACTGGACTCAACACCCCCTATTCACCGCCCAAGAATATATCTGACTAGGAAGAGTCTTGAAACCTATGTATTGATATCTCTCTGGAAGTGAATCAAGAGGGTGTAAAGCGGCATAAACACAGCAGGGAAAAGCAGCTAAACCCCATTATAAAAATAGATTACTTTAAAAAAAAACCCATAAAACAAAGACAGTGAAAGAGAGAGAAATTCTTACAAAATCCGTTCAGGGGCTCTGATGCAACTGGATTGACCATATCTAGACCCACAGCTGGATGAGACAGAAGGCTGGACACTCTTGGGGCTGAGAGGATTGGTGAGGTTGGGTGACCCAATGCAGACCCTTTAAAGTAATAGTGCGTGGTACCCATGCCATGGGTCCCAAATCTCCAGGTTCAAGGGCATCTTCCTACATCGAAAACATGCCTGGGAAACCCAGAAGATGGTACACCGTGTGATCGGGAAAGGTTTCTAAAACGCACCTCATTTCTCCTCTCCTTGTGCTCGGGTTCGCCATTCCAGCCGCTTCACTAACAATCTCCCTACTTGGAGAATCAGCACCGTAGACCTCCTGTTTCGTACAGGTCGCAAATTGTCCTGAGGATGAACGGGAAGAGGGGGAACCAATGAGAGACTAGCTCTAGGTTTTGGGACAGGCACAGGTCACTCAATATTCCCATCAGGAAGAAGAATGAACCACAGGCTCAGCCCGCCCCCCGGAACCAGAATAGGGCCTGAAGCAATCCTGCGCTTTTGCGGCCAGCTCCCAAAAAAGCGAGTTGACAAATGGAGCTCAGGGGCACTGCAATTCACAAACCTGCAGAGTTATAAATGAGAACTCTCGTCCACAAATATATTGAGGGAAGGCAACGAAGAGGATTTGAAAGCAAGGCAGAATTGCAGGAAACAGATTTCAGGAGGTAGATTCGACTCGCCTTGAAAGCACATGAAAAGCGGCAAAGCGTTGACAATGAGGCCCTTGGCCAAAAAGGGCGTATGCGTTTTTTCCTGAATATATTCAGGAAAAAACGCATACGCCCTTTTAGGGCCAACCAAGCAAGCCGGAAAGGCAAATCGGCGCTACAAAGAAGTCTCGCTTGCCAGCGGTCAAAAGGGCCATGCTGAAAAAAGTGTAAAAACCAGAAATGCAGGACAGGCCATGGAGACATGGGAGCCTTGCTACGCTGATGGGCGGGATGGAAATTGCCAACAGCCACTCTGGAGAAGTGTACGCTGTGTCCTGTAATATGTAATAGACACAGCTGAGAGAGCATAGGGCACTTCCACTCATGGGCGTAGAAATCGGGAAACCTAAAAATCAACAAGACACAGGCACCCCAAAGTTTAGGGCTGCTCTGTTTCCAAGAACCTCCACTTCGGTACACCTTAAATATCCCAGGAAAGAGAAAACTGGATAAAGAAGTTGTGGTACTTATGCACAATGGAATATCACTCAGCCATGAAATCAGTGTCATAAGGCTAGTAGCAGCATGATGAGTGGATTTAGGGACGATGACTCTAGGTGAAGTAAGTCACACAGAAAAGGACACTTATCCTAAGATATCACTTAGAGAGGGAATGTCAAAATCGCTACACCTGAACTGAATTCCAAAACAGAACAGAGTCACACATTTAGAAAACACACTATGGCTGCTTAACGGGAAAGGTGAGGTGGGGTGATGCATAAAACAAGGGTTTCAAATTAGCTCAGATACCGTTCCAGAAGCCACATATGTAATAGACAAGACCTACTCCCTGCTCAGTGAACTGGACTCAACACCCCCTATTCACCGACCAAGAATATATCTGACTAGGAAGAGTCTTAAAACCTATGTATTGATATCTCTCTGGAAGTGAATCAAGAGGGTGTAAAGCGGCATAAACACAGCAGGGAAAAGCAGCTAAACCCCATTATAAAAATAGATTACTTAAAAAAAAACCCATAAAACAAAGACAGTGAAAGAGAGAGAAATTCTTACAAAATCCGTTCAGGGGCTCTGATGCAACCTGGATTGACCATATCTAGACCCACAGCTGGATGAGACAGAAGGCTGGACACTCTTGGGGCTGAGAGGATTGGTGAGGTTGGGTGAGCAAACGCAGACCCTTTAAAGTAATAGTGCGTGGTACCCATGCCATGGGTCCCAAATCTCCAGGTTCAAGGGCATCTTCCTACATCGAAAACATGCCTGGGAAACCCAGAAGATGGTACACCGTGTGATCGGGAAAGGTTTCTAAAACGCACCTCATTTCTCCTCTCCTTGTGCTCGGGTTCGCCATTCCAGCCGCTTCACTAACAATCTCCCTACTTGGAGAATCAGCACCGTTGACCTCCTGTTTCGTACAGGTCGCAATTTGTCCTGAGGATGAACGGGAAGAGGGGGAACCAATGAGAGACTAGCTCTAGGTGTTGGGACAGGCACAGGTCACTCTATTTTCCCATCAGGAAGAAGAATGAACCACAGGCTCAGCCTGCCCCCCGGAACCAGAATAGGGCCTGAAGCAATCCTGCGCTTTTGCGGCCAGCTCCCAAATAAACGAGTTGACAAATGGAGCTCAGGG
The DNA here is from genome assembly GCF_028564815.1 of Eubalaena glacialis. NCBI lineage: Eukaryota > Metazoa > Chordata > Mammalia > Artiodactyla > Balaenidae > Eubalaena > Eubalaena glacialis. Next base: position 73,628,698 of record NC_083716.1, read on the forward strand.
GCACTGCAATTCACAAACCTGCAGAGTTATAAATGATAACTCTCGTCCACAAATATATTGAGGGAAGGCAACGAAGAGGATTTGAAAGCAAGGCAGAATTGCAGGAAACAGTTTTCAGGAGGTAGATTCGACTCGCCTTGAAAGCACATGAAAAGCGGCAAAGCGTTGACAATGAGGCCCTTGGCCAAAAAGGGCGTATGCGTTTTTTCCTGAATATATTCAGGAAAAAACGCATACGCCCTTTTTGGCCAACCAAGCAAGCCGGAAAGGCAAATCGGCGCTACAAAGAAGTCTCGCTTGCCAGCGGTCAAAAGGGCCATGCTGAAAAAAGTGTAAAAACCAGAAATGCAGGACAGGCCATGGAGACATGGGAGCCTTGCTACGCTGATGGGCGGGATGGAAATTGCCAACAGCCACTCTGGAGAAGTGTACGCTGCGTCCTGAAACATGTAATAGACACAGCTGAGAGAGCATAGGGCACTTCCACTCATGGGCGTAGAAATCGGGAAACCTAAAAATCAACAAGACACAGGCACCCCAAAGTTTAGGGCTGCTCTGTTTCCAGAACCTCCACTTCGGTACACCTTAAATATCCCAGGAAAGAGAAAACTGGATAAAGAAGTTGTGGTACTTATGCACAATGGAATATCACTCAGCCATGAAATCAGTGTCATAAGGCTAGTAGCAGCATGATGAGTGGATTTAGGGACGATGACTCTAGGTGAAGTAAATCACACAGAAAAGGACACTTATCCTAAGATATCACTTATAGAGGGAATGTCAAAATCGCTACACCTGAACTGAATTCCAAAACAGAACAAAGTCACACATTTAGAAAACACACTATGGCTTCTTAACGGGAAAGGTGAGGTGGGGTGATGCATAAAACAAGGGTTTCAAATTAGCTCAGATACCGTTCCAGAAGCCACATATGTAATAGACAAGACCTACTCCCTGCTCAGTGAACTGGACTCAACACCCCCTATTCACCGCCCAAGAATATATCTGACTAGGAAGAGTCTTAAAACCTATGTATTGATATCTCTCTGGAAGTGAATCAAGAGGGTGTAAAGCGGCATAAACACAGCAGGGAAAAGCAGCTAAACCCCATTATAAAAATAGATTACTTAAAAAAAAACCCATAAAACAAAGACAGTGAAAGAGAGAGAAATTCTTACAAAATCCGTTCAGGGGCTCTGATGCAACTGGATTGACCATATCTAGACCCACAGCTGGATGAGACAGAAGGCTGGACACTCTTGGGGCTGAGAGGATTGGTGAGGTTGGGTGAGCAAACGCAGACCCTTTAAAGTAATAGTGCGTGGTACCCATGCCATGGGTCCCAAATCTCCAGGTTCAAGGGCATCTTCCTACATCGAAAACATGCCTGGGAAACCCAGAAGATGGTACACCGTGTGATCGGGAAAGGTTTCTAAAACGCACCTCATTTCTCCTCTCCTTGTGCTCGGGTTCGCCATTCCAGCCGCTTCACTAACAATCTCCCTACTTGGAGAATCAGCACCGTTGACCTCCTGTTTCGTACAGGTCGCAATTTGTCCTGAGGATGAACGGGAAGAGGGGGAACCAATGAGAGACTAGCTCTAGGTGTTGGGACAGGCACAGGTCACTCTATTTTCCCATCAGGAAGAAGAATGAACCACAGGCTCAGCCTGCCCCCCGGAACCAGAATAGGGCCTGAAGCAATCCTGCGCTTTTGCGGCCAGCTCCCAAATAAACGAGTTGACAAATGGAGCTCAGGGGCACTGCAATTCACAAACCTGCAGAGTTATAAATGATAACTCTCGTCCACAAATATATTGAGGGAAGGCAACGAAGAGGATTTGAAAGCAAGGCAGAATTGCAGGAAACAGTTTTCAGGAGGTAGATTCGACTCGCCTTGAAAGCACATGAAAAGCGGCAAAGCGTTGACAATGAGGCCCTTGGCCAAAAAGGGCGTATGCGTTTTTTCCTGAATATATTCAGGAAAAAACGCATACGCCCTTTTTGGCCAACCAAGCAAGCCGGAAAGGCAAATCGGCGCTACAAAGAAGTCTCGCTTGCCAGCGGTCAAAAGGGCCATGCTGAAAAAAGTGTAAAAACCAGAAATGCAGGACAGGCCATGGAGACATGGGAGCCTTGCTACGCTGATGGGCGGGATGGAAATTGCCAACAGCCACTCTGGAGAAGTGTACGCTGCGTCCTGAAACATGTAATAGACACAGCTGAGAGAGCATAGGGCACTTCCACTCATGGGCGTAGAAATCGGGAAACCTAAAAATCAACAAGACACAGGCACCCCAAAGTTTAGGGCTGCTCTGTTTCCAGAACCTCCACTTCGGTACACCTTAAATATCCCAGGAAAGAGAAAACTGGATAAAGAAGTTGTGGTACTTATGCACAATGGAATATCACTCAGCCATGAAATCAGTGTCATAAGGCTAGTAGCAGCATGATGAGTGGATTTAGGGACGATGACTCTAGGTGAAGTAAATCACACAGAAAAGGACACTTATCCTAAGATATCACTTATAGAGGGAATGTCAAAATCGCTACACCTGAACTGAATTCCAAAACAGAACAAAGTCACACATTTAGAAAACACACTATGGCTTCTTAACGGGAAAGGTGAGGTGGGGTGATGCATAAAACAAGGGTTTCAAATTAGCTCAGATACCGTTCCAGAAGCCACATATGTAATAGACAAGACCTACTCCCTGCTCAGTGAACTGGACTCAACACCCCCTATTCACCGCCCAAGAATATATCTGACTAGGAAGAGTCTTAAAACCTATGTATTGATATCTCTCTGGAAGTGAATCAAGAGGGTGTAAAGCGGCATAAACACAGCAGGGAAAAGCAGCTAAACCCCATTATAAAAATAGATTACTTAAAAAAAAACCCATAAAACAAAGACAGTGAAAGAGAGAGAAATTCTTACAAAATCCGTTCAGGGGCTCTGATGCAACTGGATTGACCATATCTAGACCCACAGCTGGATGAGACAGAAGGCTGGACACTCTTGGGGCTGAGAGGATTGGTGAGGTTGGGTGACCCAATGCAGACCCTTTAAAGTAATAGTGCGTGGTACCCATGCCATGGGTCCCAAATCTCCAGGTTCAAGGGCATCTTCCTACATCGAAAACATGCCTGGGAAACCCAGAAGATGGTACACCGTGTGATCGGGAAAGGTTTCTAAAACGCACCTCATTTCTGCTCTCCTTGTGCTCGGGTTCGCCATTCCAGCCGCTTCACTAACAATCTCCCTACTTGGAGAATCAGCACCGTTGACCTCCTGTTTCGTACAGGTCGCAATTTGTCCTGAGGATGAACGGGAAGAGGGGGAACCAATGAGAGACTAGCTCTAGGTGTTGGGACAGGCACAGGTCACTCTATTTTCCCATCAGGAAGAAGAATGAACCACAGGCTCAGCCTGCCCCCCGGAACCAGAATAGGGCCTGAAGCAATCCTGCGCTTTTGCGGCCAGCTCCCAAATAAGCGAGTTGACAAATGGAGCTCAGGGGCACTGCAATTCACAAACCTGCAGAGTTATAAATGATAACTCTCGTCCACAAATATATTGAGGGAAGGCAACGAAGAGGATTTGAAAGCAAGGCAGAATTGCAGGAAACAGTTTTCAGGAGGTAGATTCGACTCGCCTTGAAAGCACATGAAAAGCGGCAAAGCGTTGACAATGAGGCCCTTGGCCAAAAAGGGCGTATGCGTTTTTTCCTGAATATATTCAGGAAAAAACGCATACGCCCTTTTTGGCCAACCAAGCAAGCCGGAAAGGCAAATCGGCGCTACAAAGAAGTCTCGCTTGCCAGCGGTCAAAAGGGCCATGCTGAAAAAAGTGTAAAAACCAGAAATGCAGGACAGGCCATGGAGACATGGGAGCCTTGCTACGCTGATGGGCGGGATGGAAATTGCCAACAGCCACTCTGGAGAAGTGTACGCTGCGTCCTGAAACATGTAATAGACACAGCTGAGAGAGCATAGGGCACTTCCACTCATGGGCGTAGAAATCGGGAAACCTAAAAATCAACAAGACACAGGCACCCCAAAGTTTAGGGCTGCTCTGTTTCCAGAACCTCCACTTCGGTACACCTTAAATATCCCAGGAAAGAGAAAACTGGATAAAGAAGTTGTGGTACTTATGCACAATGGAATATCACTCAGCCATGAAATCAGTGTCATAAGGCTAGTAGCAGCATGATGAGTGGATTTAGGGACGATGACTCTAGGTGAAGTAAATCACACAGAAAAGGACACTTATCCTAAGATATCACTTATCGAGGGAATGTCAAAATCGCTACACCTGAACTGAATTCCAAAACAGAACAAAGTCACACATTTAGAAAACACACTATGGCTTCTTAACGGGAAAGGTGAGGTGGGGTGATGCATAAAACAAGGGTTTCAAATTAGCTCAGATACCGTTCCAGAAGCCACATATGTAATAGACAAGACCTACTCCCTGCTCAGTGAACTGGACTCAACACCCCCTATTCACCGCCCAAGAATATATCTGACTAGGAAGAGTCTTAAAACCTATGTATTGATATCTCTCTGGAAGTGAATCAAGAGGGTGTAAAGCGGCATAAACACAGCAGGGAAAAGCAGCTAAACCCCATTATAAAAATAGATTACTTAAAAAAAAAACCCATAAAACAAAGACAGTGAAAGAGAGAGAAATTCTTACAAAATCCGTTCAGGGGCTCTGATGCAACTGGATTGACCATATCTAGACCCACAGCTGGATGAGACAAAAGGCTGGACACTCTTGGGGCTGAGAGGATTGGTGAGGTTGGGTGAGCAAACGCAGACCCTTTAAAGTAATAGTGCGTGGTACCCATGCCATGGGTCCCAAATCTCCAGGTTCAAGGGCATCTTCCTACATCGAAAACATGCCTGGGAAACCCAGAAGATGGTACAACGTGTGATCGGGAAAGGTTTCTAAAACTCACCTCATTTCTCCTCTCCTTGTGCTCGGGTTCGCCATTCCAGCCGCTTCACTAACAATCTCCCTACTTGGAGAATCAGCACCGTTGACCTCCTGTTTCGTACAGGTCGCAATTTGTCCTGAGGATGAACGGGAAGAGGGGGGAACCAATGAGAGACTAGCTCTAGGTGTTGGGACAGGCACAGGTCACTCTATTTTCCCATCAGGAAGAAGAATGAACCAGAGGCTCAGCCTGCCCCCCGGAACCAGAATAGGGCCTGAAGCAATCCTGCGCTTTTGCGGCCATCTCCCAAAAAAGCGAGTTGACAAATGGAGCTCAGGGGCACTGCAATTCACAAACCTGCAGAGTTATAAATGAGAACTCTCGTCCACAAATATATTGAGGGAAGGCAACGAAGAGGATTTGAAAGCAAGGCAGAATTGCAGGAAACAGATTTCAGGAGGTAGATTCGACTCGCCTTGAAAGCACATGAAAAGCGGCAAAGCGTTGACAATGAGGCCCTTGGCCAAAAAGGGCGTATGCGTTTTTTCCTGAATATATTCAGGAAAAAACGCATACGCCCTTTTTGGCCAACCAAGCAAGCCGGAAAGGCAAATCGGCGCTACAAAGAAGTCTCGCTTGCCAGCGGTCAAAAGGGCCATGCTGAAAAAAGTGTAAAAACCAGAAATGCAGGACAGGCCATGGAGACATGGGAGCCTTGCTACGCTGATGGGCGGGATGGAAACTGCCAACAGCCACTCTGGAGAAGTGTACGCTGCGTCCTGAAACATGTAATAGACACAGCTGAGAGAGCATAGGGCACTTCCACTCATGGGCGTAGAAATCGGGAAACCTAAAAATCAACAAGACACAGGCACCCCAAAGTTTAGGGCTGCTCTGTTTCCAAGAACCTCCACTTCGGTACACCTTAAATATCCCAGGAAAGAGAAAACTGGATAAAGAAGTTGTGGTACTTATGCACAATGGAATATCACTCAGCCATGAAATCAGTGTCATAAGGCTAGTAGCAGCATGATGAGTGGATTTAGGGACGATGACTCTAAGTGAAGTAAGTCACACAGAAAAGGACACTTATCCTAAGATATCACTTATAGAGGGAATGTCAAAATCGCTACACCTGAACTGAATACCAAAACAGAACAGAGTCACACATTTAGAAAACACACTATGGCTGCTTAACGGGAAAGGTGAGGTGGGGTGATGCATAAAACAAGGGTTTGAAATTAGCTGAGATACCGTTCCAGAAGCCAAATATGTAATAGACAAGACCTACTCCCTGCTCAGTGAACTGGACTCAACACCCCCTATTCACCGCCCAAGAATATATCTGACTAGGAAGAGTCTTGAAACCTATGTATTGATATCTCTCTGGAAGTGAATCAAGAGGGTGTAAAGCGGCATAAACACAGCAGGGAAAAGCAGCTAAACCCCATTATAAAAATAGATTAATTAAAAAAAAAACCCATAAAACAAAGACAGTGAAAGAGAGAGAAATTCTTACAAAATCCGTTCAGGGGCTCTGATGCAACCTGGATTGACCATATCTAGACCCACAGCTGGATGAGACAGAAGGCTGGACACTCTTGGGGCTGAGAGGATTGGTGAGGTTGGGTGACCCAATGCAGACCCTTTAAAGTAATAGTGCGTGGTACCCATGCCATGGGTCCCAAATCTCCAGGTTCAAGGGCATCTTCCTACATCGAAAACATGCCTGGGAAACCCAGAAGATGGTACACCGTGTGATCGGGAAAGGTTTCTAAAACGCACCTCATTTCTCCTCTCCTTGTGCTCGGGTTCGCCATTCCAGCCGCTTCACTAACAATCTCCCTACTTGGAGAATCAGCACCGTTGACCTCCTGTTTCGTACAGGTCGCAAATTGTCCTGAGGATGAACGGGAAGAGGGGGAACCAATGAGAGACTAGCTCTAGGTTTTGGGACAGGCACAGGTCACTCAATATTCCCATCAGGAAGAAGAATGAACCACAGGCTCAGCCCGCCCCCCGGAACCAGAATAGGGCCTGAAGCAATCCTGCGCTTTTGCGGCCAGCTCCCAAAAAAGCGAGTTGACAAATGGAGCTCAGGGGCACTGCAATTCACAAACCTGCAGAGTTATAAATGAGAACTCTCGTCCACAAATATATTGAGGGAAGGCAACGAAGAGGATTTGAAAGCAAGGCAGAATTGCAGGAAACAGATTTCAGGAGGTAGATTCGACTCGCCTTGAAAGCACATGAAAAGCGGCAAAGCGTTGACAATGAGGCCCTTGGCCAAAAAGGGCGTATGCGTTTTTTCCTGAATATATTCAGGAAAAAACGCATACGCCCTTTTTGGGCCAACCAAGCAAGCCGGAAAGGCAAATCGGCGCTACAAAGAAGTCTCGCTTGCCAGCGGTCAAAAGGGCCATGCTGAAAAAAGTGTAAAAACCAGAAATGCAGGACAGGCCATGGAGACATGGGAGCCTTGCTACGCTGATGGGCGGGATGGAAATTGCCAACAGCCACTCTGGAGAAGTGTACGCTGTGTCCTGTAATATGTAATAGACACAGCTGAGAGAGCATAGGGCACTTCCACTCATGGGCGTAGAAATCGGGAAACCTAAAAATCAACAAGACACAGGCACCCCAAAGTTTAGGGCTGCTCTGTTTCCAAGAACCTCCACTTCGGTACACCTTAAATATCCCAGGAAAGAGAAAACTGGATAAAGAAGTTGTGGTACTTATGCACAATGGAATATCACTCAGCCATGAAATCAGTGTCATAAGGCTAGTAGCAGCATGATGAGTGGATTTAGGGACGATGACTCTAGGTGAAGTAAGTCACACAGAAAAGGACACTTATCCTAAGATATCACTTAGAGAGGGAATGTCAAAATCGCTACACCTGAACTGAATTCCAAAACAGAACAGAGTCACACATTTATAAAACACACTATGGCTGCTTAACGGGAAAGGTGAGGTGGGGTGATGCATAAAACAAGGGTTTCAAATTAGCTCAGATACCGTTCCAGAAGCCACATATGTAATAGACAAGACCTACTCCCTGCTCAGTGAACTGGACTCAACACCCCCTATTCACCGACCAAGAATATATCTGACTAGGAAGAGTCTTAAAACCTATGTATTGATATCTCTCTGGAAGTGAATCAAGAGGGTGTAAAGCGGCATAAACACAGCAGGGAAAAGCAGCTAAACCCCATTATAAAAATAGATTACTTAAAAAAAAACCCATAAAACAGAGACAGTGAAAGAGAGAGAAATTCTTACAAAATCCGTTCAGGGGCTCTGATGCAACCTGGATTGACCATATCTAGACCCACAGCTGGATGAGACAGAAGGCTGGACACTCTTGGGGCTGAGAGGATTGGTGAGGTTGGGTGAGCAAACGCAGACCCTTTAAAGTAATAGTGCGTGGTACCCATGCCATGGGTCCCAAATCTCCAGGTTCAAGGGCATCTTCCTACATCGAAAACATGCCTGGGAAACCCAGAAGATGGTACACCGTGTGATCGGGAAAGGTTTCTAAAACGCACCTCATTTCTCCTCTCCTTGTGCTCGGGTTCGCCATTCCAGCCGCTTCACTAACAATCTCCCTACTTGGAGAATCAGCACCGTTGACCTCCTGTTTCGTACAGGTCGCAATTTGTCCTGAGGATGAACGGGAAGAGGGGGAACCAATGAGAGACTAGCTCTAGGTGTTGGGACAGGCACAGGTCACTCTATTTTCCCATCAGGAAGAAGAATGAACCACAGGCTCAGCCTGCCCCCCGGAACCAGAATAGGGCCTGAAGCAATCCTGCGCTTTTGCGGCCAGCTCCCAAATAAGCGAGTTGACAAATGGAGCTCAGGGGCACTGCAATTCACAAACCTGCAGAGTTATAAATGATAACTCTCGTCCACAAATATATTGAGGGAAGGCAACGAAGAGGATTTGAAAGCAAGGCAGAATTGCAGGAAACAGTTTTCAGGAGGTAGATTCGACTCGCCTTGAAAGCACATGAAAAGCGGCAAAGCGTTGACAATGAGGCCCTTGGCCAAAAAGGGCGTATGCGTTTTTTCCTGAATATATTCAGGAAAAAACGCATACGCCCTTTTTGGCCAACCAAGCAAGCCGGAAAGGCAAATCGGCGCTACAAAGAAGTCTCGCTTGCCAGCGGTCAAAAGGGCCATGCTGAAAAAAGTGTAAAAACCAGAAATGCAGGACAGGCCATGGAGACATGGGAGCCTTGCTACGCTGATTGGCGGGATGGAAACTGCCAACAGCCACTCTGGAGAAGTGTACGCTGCGTCCTGAAACATGTAATAGACACAGCTGAGAGAGCATAGGGCACTTCCACTCATGGGCGTAGAAATCGGGAAACCTAAAAATCAACAAGACACAGGCACCCCAAAGTTTAGGGCTGCTCTGTTTCCAGAACCTCCACTTCGGTACACCTTAAATATCCCAGGAAAGAGAAAACTGGATAAAGAAGTTGTGGTACTTATGCACAATGGAATATCACTCAGCCATGAAATCAGTGTCATAAGGCTAGTAGCAGCATGATGAGTGGATTTAGGGACGATGACTCTAGGTGAAGTAAATCACACAGAAAAGGACACTTATCCTAAGATATCACTTATAGAGGGAATGTCAAAATCGCTACACCTGAACTGAATTCCAAAACAGAACAAAGTCACACATTTAGAAAACACACTATGGCTTCTTAACGGGAAAGGTGAGGTGGGGTGATGCATAAAACAAGGGTTTCAAATTAGCTCAGATACCATTCCAGAAGCCACATATGTAATAGAGAAGACCTACTCCCTGCTCAGTGAACTGGACTCAACACCCCCTATTCACGGCCCAAGAATATATCTGACTAGGAAGAGTCTTAAAACCTATATATTCATATCTCTCTGGAAGTGAATCAAGAGGGTGTAAAGCGGCATAAACACAGCAGGGAAAAGCAGCTAAACCCCATTATAAAAATAGATTACTTAAAAAAAAAACCCATAAAACAAAGACAGTGAAAGAGAGAGAAATTCTTACAAAATCCGTTCAGGGGCTCTGATGCAACTGGATTGACCATATCTAGACCCACAGCTGGATGAGACAGAAGGCTGGACACTCTTGGGGCTGAGAGGATTGGTGAGGTTGGGTGAGCAAACGCAGACCCTTTAAAGTAATAGTGCGTGGTACCCATGCCATGGGTCCCAAATCTCCAGGTTCAAGGGCATCTTCCTACATCGAAAACATGCCTGGGAAACCCAGAAGATGGTACAACGTGTGATCGGGAAAGGTTTCTAAAACTCACCTCATTTCTACTCTCCTTGTGCTCGGGTTCGCCATTCCAGCCGCTTCACTAACAATCTCCCTACTTGGAGAATCAGCACCGTTGACCTCCTGTTTCGTACAGGTCGCAATTTGTCCTGAGGATGAACGGGAAGAGGGGGAACCAATGAGAGACTAGCTCTAGGTGTTGGGACAGGCACAGGTCACTCTATTTTCCCATCAGGAAGAAGAATGAACCAGAGGCTCAGCCTGCCCCCCGGAACCAGAATAGGGCCTGAAGCAATCCTGCGCTTTTGCGGCCATCTCCCAAAAAAGCGAGTTGACAAATGGAGCTCAGGGGCACTGCAATTCACAAACCTGCAGAGTTATAAATGAGAACTCTCGTCCACAAATATATTGAGGGAAGGCAACGAAGAGGATTTGAAAGCAAGGCAGAATTGCAGGAAACAGTTTTCAGGAGGTAGATACGACTCGCCTTGAAAGCACATGAAAAGCGGCAAAGCGTTGACAATGAGGCCCTTGGCCAAAAAGGGCGTATGCGTTTTTTCCTGAATATATTCAGGAAAAAACGCATACGCCCTTTTAGGGCCAACCAAGCAAGCCGGAAAGGCAAATCGGCGCTACAAAGAAGTCTCGCTTGCCAGCGGTCAAAAGGGCCATGCTGAAAAAAGTGTAAAAACCAGAAATGCAGGACAGGCCATGGAGACATGGGAGCCTTGCTACGCTGATGGGCGGGATGGAAATTGCCAACAGCCACTCTGGAGAAGTGTACGCTGCGTCCTGAAACATGTAATAGACACAGCTGAGAGAGCATAGGGCACTTCCACTCATGGGCGTAGAAATCGGGAAACCTAAAAATCAACAAGACACAGGCACCCCAAAGTTTAGGGCTGCTCTGTTTCCAGAACCTCCACTTCGGTACACCTTAAATATCCCAGGAAAGAGAAAAATGGATAAAGAGTTGTGGTACTTATGCACAATGGAATATCACTCAGCCATGAAATCAGTGTCATAAGGCTAGTAGCAGCATGATGAGTGGATTTAGGGACGATGACTCTAGGTGAAGTAAGTCACACAGAAAAGGACACTTATCCTAAGATATCACTTATAGAGGGAATGTCAAAATCGCTACACCTGAACTGAATTCCAAAACAGAACAGAGTCACACATTTATAAAACACACTATGGCTGCTTAACGGGAAAGGTGAGGTGGGGTGATGCATAAAACAAGGGTTTCAAATTAGCTCAGATAACGTTCCAGAAGCCAAATATGTAATAGACAAGACCTACTCCCTGCTCAGTGAACTGGACTCAACACCACCTATTCACCACCCAAGAATATATCTGACTAGTAAGAGTCTTAAAACCTATGTATTGATATCTCTCTGGAAGTGAATCAAGAGGGTGTAAAGCGGCATAAACACAGCAGGGAAAAGCAGCTAAACCCCATTATAAAAATAGATTACTTAAAAAAAAAACCCATAAAACAAAGACAGTGAAAGAGAGAGAAATTCTTACAAAATCCGTTCAGGGGCTCTGATGCAACCTGGATTGACCATATCTAGACCCACAGCTGGATGAGACAGAAGGCTGGACACTCTTGGGGCTGAGAGGATTGGTGAGGTTGGGTGAGCAAACGCAGACCCTTTAAAGTAATAGTGCGTGGTACCCATGCCATGGGTCCCAAATCTCCAGGTTCAAGGGCATCTTCCTACATCGAAAACATGCCTGGGAAACCCAGAAGATGGTACACCGTGTGATCGGGAAAGGTTTCTAAAACGCACCTCATTTCTCCTCTCCTTGTGCTCGGGTTCGCCATTCCAGCCGCTTCACTAACAATCTCCCTACTTGGAGAATCAGCACCGTAGACCTCCTGTTTCGTACAGGTCGCAAATTGTCCTGAGGATGAACGGGAAGAGGGGGAACCAATGAGAGACTAGCTCTAGGTTTTGGGACAGGCACAGGTCACTCAATATTCCCATCAGGAAGAAGAATGAACCACAGGCTCAGCCCGCCCCCCGTAACCAGAATAGGGCCTGAAGCAATCCTGCGCTTTTGCGGCCAGCTCCCAAAAAAGCGAGTTGACAAATGGAGCTCAGGGGCACTGCAATTCACAAACCTGCAGAGTTATAAATGAGAACTCTCGTCCACAAATATATTGAGGGAAGGCAACGAAGAGGATTTGAAAGCAAGGCAGAATTGCAGGAAACAGATTTCAGGAGGTAGATTCGACTCGCCTTGAAAGCACATGAAAAGCGGCAAAGCGTTGACAATGAGGCCCTTGGCCAAAAAGGGCGTATGCGTTTTTTCCTGAATATATTCAGGAAAAAACGCATACGCCCTTTTTGGGCCAACCAAGCAAGCCGGAAAGGCAAATCGGCGCTACAAAGAAGTCTCGCTTGCCAGCGGTCAAAAGGGCCATGCTGAAAAAAGTGTAAAAACCAGAAATGCAGGACAGGCCATGGAGACATGGGAGCCTTGCTACGCTGATGGGCGGGATGGAAATTGCCAACAGCCACTCTGGAGAAGTGTACGCTGTGTCCTGTAATATGTAATAGACACAGCTGAGAGAGCATAGGGCACTTCCACTCATGGGCGTAGAAATCGGGAAACCTAAAAATCAACAAGACACAGGCACCCCAAAGTTTAGGGCTGCTCTGTTTCCAAGAACCTCCACTTCGGTACACCTTAAATATCCCAGGAAAGAGAAAACTGGATAAAGAAGTTGTGGTACTTATGCACAATGGAATATCACTCAGCCATGAAATCAGTGTCATAAGGCTAGTAGCAGCATGATGAGTGGATTTAGGGACGATGACTCTAGGTGAAGTAAGTCACACAGAAAAGGACACTTATCCTAAGATATCACTTAGAGAGGGAATATCAAAATCGCTACACCTGAACTGAATTCCAAAACAGAACAGAGTCACACATTTAGAAAACACACTATGGCTGCTTAACGGGAAAGGTGAGGTGGGGTGATGCATAAAACAAGGGTTTCAAATTAGCTCAGATACCGTTCCAGAAGCCACATATGTAATAGACAAGACCTACTCCCTGCTCAGTGAACTGGACTCAACACCCCCTATTCACCGCCCAAGAATATATCTGACTAGGAAGAGTCTTAAAACCTATGTATTGATATCTCTCTGGAAGTGAATCAAGAGGGTGTAAAGCGGCATAAACACAGCAGGGAAAAGCAGCTAAACCCCATTATAAAAATAGATTACTTAAAAAAAAACCCATAAAACAGAGACAGTGAAAGAGAGAGAAATTCTTACAAAATCCGTTCAGGGGCTCTGATGCAACCTGGATTGACCATATCTAGACCCACAGCTGGATGAGACAGAAGGCTGGACACTCTTGGGGCTGAGAGGATTGGTGAGGTTGGGTGAGCAAACGCAGACCCTTTAAAGTAATAGTGCGTGGTACCCATGCCATGGGTCCCAAATCTCCAGGTTCAAGGGCATCTTCCTACATCGAAAACATGCCTGGGAAACCCAGAAGATGGTACACCGTGTGATCGGGAAAGGTTTCTAAAACGCACCTCATTTCTCCTCTCCTTGTGCTCGGGTTCGCCATTCCAGCCGCTTCACTAACAATCTCCCTACTTGGAGAATCAGCACCGTTGACCTCCTGTTTCGTACAGGTCGCAATTTGTCCTGAGGATGAACGGGAAGAGGGGGAACCAATGAGAGACTAGCTCTAGGTGTTGGGACAGGCACAGGTCACTCTATTTTCCCATCAGGAAGAAGAATGAACCACAGGCTCAGCCTGCCCCCCGGAACCAGAATAGGGCCTGAAGCAATCCTGCGCTTTTGCGGCCAGCTCCCAAATAAGCGAGTTGACAAATGGAGCTCAGGGGCACTGCAATTCACAAACCTGCACAGTTATAAATGAGAACTCTCGTCCACAAATATATTGAGGGAAGGCAACGAAGAGGATTTGAAAGCAAGGCAGAATTGCAGGAAACAGTTTTCAGGAGGTAGATTCGACTCGCCTTGAAAGCACATGAAAAGCGGCAAAGCGTTGACAATGAGGCCCTTGGCCAAAAAGGGCGTATGCGTTTTTTCCTGAATATATTCAGGAAAAAACGCATACGCCCTTTTTGGCCAACCAAGCAAGCCGGAAAGGCAAATCGGCGCTACAAAGAAGTCTCGCTTGCCAGCGGTCAAAAGGGCCATGCTGAAAAAAGTGTAAAAACCAGAAATGCAGGACAGGCCATGGAGACATGGGAGCCTTGCTACGCTGATGGGCGGGATGGAAATTGCCAACAGCCACTCTGGAGAAGTGTACGCTGCGTCCTGAAACATGTAATAGACACAGCTGAGAGAGCATAGGGCACTTCCACTCATGGGCGTAGAAATCGGGAAACCTAAAAATCAACAAGACACAGGCACCCCAAAGTTTAGGGCTGCTCTGTTTCCAGAACCTCCACTTCGGTACACCTTAAATATCCCAGGAAAGAGAAAACTGGATAAAGAAGTTGTGGTACTTATGCACAATGGAATATCACTCAGCCATGAAATCAGTGTCATAAGGCTAGTAGCAGCATGATGAGTGGATTTAGGGACGATGACTCTAGGTGAAGTAAATCACACAGAAAAGGACACTTATCCTAAGATATCACTTATAGAGGGAATGTCAAAATCGCTACACCTGAACTGAATTCCAAAACAGAACAAAGTCACACATTTAGAAAACACACTATGGCTTCTTAACGGGAAAGGTGAGGTGGGGTGATGCATAAAACAAGGGTTTCAAATTAGCTCAGATACCGTTCCAGAAGCCACATATGTAATAGACAAGACCTACTCCCTGCTCAGTGAACTGGACTCAACACCCCCTATTCACCGCCCAAGAATATATCTGACTAGGAAGAGTCTTAAAACCTATGTATTGATATCTCTCTGGAAGTGAATCAAGAGGGTGTAAAGCGGCATAAACACAGCAGGGAAAAGCAGCTAAACCCCATTATAAAAATAGATTACTTAAAAAAAAAACCCATAAAACAAAGACAGTGAAAGAGAGAGAAATTCTTACAAAATCCGTTCAGGGGCTCTGATGCAACTGGATTGACCATATCTAGACCCACAGCTGGATGAGACAGAAGGCTGGACACTCTTGGGGCTGAGAGGATTGGTGAGGTTGGGTGAGCAAACGCAGACCCTTTAAAGTAATAGTGCGTGGTACCCATGCCATGGGTCCCAAATCTCCAGGTTCAAGGGCATCTTCCTACATCGAAAACATGCCTGGGAAACCCAGAAGATGGTACAACGTGTGATCGGGAAAGGTTTCTAAAACTCACCTCATTTCTCCTCTCCTTGTGCTCGGGTTCGCCATTCCAGCCGCTTCACTAACAATCTCCCTACTTGGAGAATCAGCACCGTTGACCTCCTGTTTCGTACAGGTCGCAATTTGTCCTGAGGATGAACGGGAAGAGGGGGAACCAATGAGAGACTAGCTCTAGGTGTTGGGACAGGCACAGGTCACTCTATTTTCCCATCAGGAAGAAGAATGAACCAGAGGCTCAGCCTGCCCCCCGGAACCAGAATAGGGCCTGAAGCAATCCTGCGCTTTTGCGGCCATCTCCCGAAAAAGCGAGTTGACAAATGGAGCTCAGGGGCACTGCAATTCACAAACCTGCAGAGTTATAAATGAGAACTCTCGTCCACAAATATATTGAGGGAAGGCAACGAAGAGGATTTGAAAGCAAGGCAGAATTGCAGGAAACAGATTTCAGGAGGTAGATTCGACTCGCCTTGAAAGCACATGAAAAGCGGCAAAGCGTTGACAATGAGGCCCTTGGCCAAAAAGGGCGTATGCGTTTTTTCCTGAATATATTCAGGAAAAAACGCATACGCCCTTTTTGGCCAACCAAGCAAGCCGGAAAGGCAAATCGGCGCTACAAAGAAGTCTCGCTTGCCAGCGGTCAAAAGGGCCATGCTGAAAAAAGTGTAAAAACCAGAAATGCAGGACAGGCCATGGAGACATGGGAGCCTTGCTACGCTGATGGGCGGGATGGAAACTGCCAACAGCCACTCTGGAGAAGTGTACGCTGCGTCCTGAAACATGTAATAGACACAGCTGAGAGAGCATAGGGCACTTCCACTCATGGGCGTAGAAATCGGGAGACCTAAAAATCAACAAGACACAGGCACCCCAAAGTTTAGGGCTGCTCTGTTTCCAAGAACCTCCACTTCGGTACACCTTAAATATCCCAGGAAAGAGAAAACTGGATAAAGAAGTTGTGGTATTTATGCACAATGGAATATCACTCAGCCATGAAATCAGTGTCATAAGGCTAGTAGCAGCATGATGAGTGGATTTAGGGACGATGACTCTAAGTGAAGTAAGTCACACAGAAAAGGACACTTATCCTAAGATATCACTTATAGAGGGAATGTCAAAATCGCTACACCTGAACTGAATACCAAAACAGAACAGAGTCACACATTTAGAAAACACACTATGGCTGCTTAACGGGAAAGGTGAGGTGGGGTGATGCATAAAACAAGGGTTTGAAATTAGCTGAGATACCGTTCCAGAAGCCAAATATGTAATAGACAAGACCTACTCCCTGCTCAGTGAACTGGACTCAACACCCCCTATTCACCGCCCAAGAATATATCTGACTAGGAAGAGTCTTAAAACCTATGTATTGATATCTCTCTGGAAGTGAATCAAGAGGGTGTAAAGCGGCATAAACACAGCAGGGAAAAGCAGCTAAACCCCATTATAAAAATAGATTACTTAAAAAAAAAACCCATAAAACAAAGACAGTGAAAGAGAGAGAAATTCTTACAAAATCCGTTCAGGGGCTCTGATGCAACTGGATTGACCATATCTAGACCCACAGCTGGATGAGACAGAAGGCTGGACACTCTTGGGGCTGAGAGGATTGGTGAGGTTGGGTGACCCAATGCAGACCCTTTAAAGTAATAGTGCGTGGTACCCAAGCCATGGGTCCCAAATCTCCAGGTTCAAGGGCATCTTCCTACATCGAAAACATGCCTGGGAAACCCAGAAGATGGTACACCGTGTGATCGGGAAAGGTTTCTAAAACGCACGTCATTTCTCCTCTCCTTGTGCTCGGGTTCGCCATTCCAGCCACTTAACTAACAATCTCCCTACTTGGAGAATCAGCACCGTTGACCTCCTGTTTCGTACAGCTCGCAATTTGTCCTGAGGATGAACGGGAAGAGGGGGAACCAATGAGAGACTAGCTCTAGGTGTTGGGACAGGCACAGGTCACTGTATAGTCCCATCAGGAAGAAGAATGAACCACAGGCTCAGCCTGCCCCCCGGAACCAGAATAGGGCCTGAAGCAATCCTGCGCTTTTGCGGCCAGCTCCCAAAAAAGCGAGTTGACAAATGGAGCTCAGGGGCACTGCAATTCACAAACCTGCAGAGTTATAAATGAGAACTCTCGTCCACAAATATATTGAGGGAAGGCAACGAAGAGGATTTGAAAGCTAGGCAGAATTGCAGGAAACAGATTTCAGGAGGTAGATTCGACTCGCCTTGAAAGCACATGAAAAGCGGCAAAGCGTTGACAATGAGGCCCTTGGCCAAAAAGGGCGTATGCGTTTTTTCTTGAATATATTCAGGAAATAAGGCATACGCCCTTTTTGGCCAACCAAGCAAGCCGGAAAGGCAAATCGGCGCTACAAAGAAGTCTCGCTTGCAAGCGGTCAAAAGGGCCATGCTGAAAAAAGTGTAAAAACCAGAAATGCAGGACAGGCCATGGAGACATGGGAGCCTTGCTACGCTGATGGGCGGGATGGAAATTGCCAACAGCCACTCTGGAGAAGTGTACGCTGCGTCCTGAAACATGTAATAGACACAGCTGAGAGAGCATAGGGCATTTCCACTCATGGGCGTAGAAATCGGGAAACCTAAAAATCAACAAGACACAGGCACCCCAAAGTTTAGGGCTGCTCTGTTTCCAAGAACCTCCACTTCGGTACACCTTAAATATCCCAGGAAAGAGAAAACTGGATAAAGAAGTTGTGGTACTTATGCACAATGGAATATCACTCAGCCATGAAATCAGTGTCATAAGGCTAGTAGCAGCATGATGAGTGGATTTAGGGACGATGACTCTAAGTGAAGGAAGTCACACAGAAAAGGACACTTATCCTAAGATATCACTTACAGAGGGAATGTCAAAATCGCTACACCTGAACTGAATTCCAAAACAGAACAGAGTCACACATTTAGAAAACACACTATGGCTGCTTAACGGGAAAGGTGAGGTGGGGTGATGCATAAAACAAGGGTTTCAAATTAGCTCAGATAACGTTCCAGAAGCCAAATATGTAATAGACAAGACCTACTCCCTGCTCAGTGAACTGGACTCAACACCACCTATTCACCACCCAAGAATATATCTGACTAGGAAGAGTCTTAAAACCTATGTATTGATATCTCTCTGGAAGTGAATCAAGAGGGTGTAAAGCGGCATAAACACAGCAGGGAAAAGCAGCTAAACCCCATTATAAAAATAGATTACTTAACAAAAAAAACCCCATAAAACAAAGACAGTGAAAGAGAGAGAAATTCTTACAAAATCCGTTCAGGGGCTCTGATGCAACCTGGATTGACCATATCTAGACCCACAGCTGGAGGAGACAGAAGGCTGGACACTCTTGGGGCTGAGAGGATTGGTGAGGTTGGGTGAGCAAACGCAGACCCTTTAAAGTAATAGTGCGTGGTACCCATGCCATGGGTCCCAAATCTCCAGGTTCAAGGGCATCTTCCTACATCGAAAACATGCCTGGGAAACCCAGAAGATGGTACACCGTGTGATCGGGAAAGGTTTCTAAAACGCACCTCATTTCTCCTCTCCTTGTGCTCGGGTTCGCCATTCCAGCCGCTTCACTAACAATCTCCCTACTTGGAGAATCAGCACCGTTGACCTCCTGTTTCGTACAGGTCGCAATTTGTCCTGAGGATGAACGGGAAGAGGGGGAACCAATGAGAGACTAGCTCTAGGTGTTGGGACAGGCACAGGTCACTCTATTTTCCCATCAGGAAGAAGAATGAACCATAGGCTCAGCCTGCCCCCCGGAACCAGAATAGGGCCTGAAGCAATCCTGCGCTTTTGCGGCCATCTCCCAAATAAGCGAGTTGACAAATGGAGCTCAGGGGCACTGCAATTCACAAACCTGCAGAGTTATAAATGATAACTCTCGTCCACAAATATATTGAGGGAAGGCAACGAAGAGGATTTGAAAGCAAGGCAGAATTGTAGGAAACAGTTTTCAGGAGGTAGATTCGACTCGCCTTGAAAGCACATGAAAAGCGGCAAAGCGTTGACAATGAGGCCCTTGGCCAAAAAGGGCGTATGCCTTTTTTCCTGAATATATTCAGGAAAAAACGCATACGCCCTTTTTGGCCAACCAAGCAAGCCGGAAAGGCAAATCGGCGCTACAAAGAAGTCTCGCTTGCCAGCGGTCAAAAGGGCCATGCTGAAAAAAGTGTAAAAACCAGAAATGCAGGACAGGCCATGGAGACATGGGAGCCTTGCTACGCTGATGGGCGGGATGGAAATTGCCAACAGCCACTCTGGAGAAGTGTACGCTGCGTCCTGAAACATGTAATACACACAGCTGAGAGAGCATAGGGCACTTCCACTCATGGGCGTAGAAATCGGGAAACCTAAAAATCAACAAGACACAGGCACCCCAAAGTTTAGGGCTGCTCTGTTTCCAGAACCTCCACTTCGGTACACATTAAATATCCCAGGAAAGAGAAAACTGGATAAAGAAGTTGTGGTACTTATGCACAATGGAATATCACTCAGCCATGAAATCAGTGTCATAAGGCTAGTAGCAGCATGATGAGTGGATTTAGGGACGATGACTCTAGGTGAAGTAAGTCACACAGAAAAGGACACTTATCCTAAGATATCACTTATAGAGGGAACGTCAAAATCGCTACACCTGAACTGAATTCCAAAACAGAACAGAGTCACACATTTAGAAAACACACTATGGCTTCTTAACGGGAAAGGTGAGGTGGGGTGATGCATAAACAAGGGTTTCAAATTAGCTCAGATACCGTTCCAGAAGCCACATATGTAATAGACAAGACCTACTCCCTGCTCAGTGAACTGGACTCAACACCCCCTATTCACGGCCCAAAAATATATCTGACTAGGAAGAGTCTTAAAACCTATGTATTGATATCTCTCTGGAAGTGAATCAAGAGGGTGTAAAGCGGCATAAACACAACAGGGAAAAGCAGCTAAACCCCATTATAAAAATAGATTACTTAAAAAAAAACCCATAAAACAAAGACAGTGAAAGAGAGAGAAATTCTTACAAAATCCGTTCAGGGGCTCTGATGCAACTGGATTGACCATATCTAGACCCACAGCTGGATGAGACAGAAGGCTGGACACTCTTGGGGCTGAGAGGATTGGTGAGGTTGGGTGAGCAAACGCAGACCCTTTAAAGTAATAGTGCGTGGTACCCAAGCCATGGGTCCCAAATCTCCAGGTTCAAGGGCATCTTCCTACATCGAAAACATGCCTGGGAAACCCAGAAGATGGTACACCGTGTGATCGGGAAAGGTTTCTAAAACGCACCTCATTTCTCCTCTCCTTGTGCTCGGGTTCGCCATTCCAGCCACTTAACTAACAATCTCCCTACTTGGAGAATCAGCACCGTTGACCTCCTGTTTCGTACAGGTCGCAATTTGTCCTGAGGATGAACGGGAAGAGGGGGAACCAATGAGAGACTAGCTCTAGGTGTTGGGACAGGCACAGGTCACTGTATAGTCCCATCAGGAAGAAGAATGAACCAGAGGCTCAGCCTGCCCCCCGGAACCAGAATAGGGCCTGAAGCAAGCCTGCGCTTTTGCGGCCAGCTCCCAAAAAAGCGAGTTGACAAATGGAGCTCAGGGGCACTGCAATTCACAAACCTGCAGAGTTATAAATGAGAACTCTCGTCCACAAATATATTGAGGGAAGGCAACGAAGAGGATTTGAAAGCAAGGCAGAATTGCAGGAAACAGATTTCAGGAGGTAGATTCGACTCGCCTTGAAAGCACATGAAAAGCGGCAAAGCGTTGACAATGAGGCCCTTGGCCAAAAAGGGCGTATGCGTTTTTTCTTGAATATATTCAGGAAATAACGCATACGCCCTTTTTGGCCAACCAAGCAAGCCGGAAAGGCAAATCGGCGCTACAAGGAAGTCTCGCTTGCAAGCGGTCAAAAGGGCCATGCTGAAAAAAGTGTAAAAACCAGAAATGCAGGACAGGCCATGGAGACATGGGAGCCTTGCTACGCTGATGGGCGGGATGGAAATTGCCAACAGCCACTCTGGAGAAGTGTACGCTGCGTCCTGAAACATGTAATAGACACAGCTGAGAGAGCATAGGGCACTTCCACTCATGGGCGTAGAAATCGGGAAACCTAAAAATCAACAAGACACAGGCACCCCAAAGTTTAGGGCTGCTCTGTTTCCAAGAACCTCCACTTCGGTACACCTTAAATATCCCAGGAAAGAGAAAACTGGATAAAGAAGTTGTGGTACTTATGCACAATGGAATATCACTCAGCCATGAAATCAGTGTCATAAGGCTAGTAGCAGCATGATGAGTGGATTTAGGGACGATGACTCTAAGTGAAGTAAGTCACACAGAAAAGGACACTTATCCTAAGATATCACTTATAGAGGGAATGTCAAAATCGCTACACCTGAACTGAATACCAAAACAGAACAGAGTCACACATTTAGAAAACACACTATGGCTGCTTAACGGGAAAGGTGAGGTGGGGTGATGCATAAAAGAAGGGTTTCAAATTAGCTCAGATAACGTTCCAGAAGCCAAATATGTAATAGACAAGACCTACTCCCTGCTCAGTGAACTGGACTCAACACCACCTATTCACCACCCAAGAATATATCTGACTAGGAAGAGTCTTAAAACCTATGTATTGATATCTCTCTGGAAGTGAATCAAGAGGGTGTAAAGCGGCATAAACACAGCAGGGAAAAGCAGCTAAACCCCATTATAAAAATAGATTACTTAACAAAAAAAACCCCATAAAACAAAGACAGTGAAACAGAGAGAAATTCTTACAAAATCCGTTCAGGGGCTCTGATGCAACCTGGATTGACCATATCTAGACCCACAGCTGGATGAGACAGAAGGCTGGACACTCTTGGGGCTGAGAGGATTGGTGAGGTTGGGTGAGCAAACGCAGACCCTTTAAAGTAATAGTGCGTGGTACCCATGCCATGGGTCCCAAATCTCCAGGTTCAAGGGCATCTTCCTACATCGAAAACATGCCTGGGAAACCCAGAAGATGGTACACCGTGTGATCGGGAAAGGTTTCTAAAACGCACCTCATTTCTCCTCTCCTTGTGCTCGGGTTTGCCATTCCAGCCGCTTCACTAACAATCTCCCTACTTGGAGAATCAGCACCGTTGACCTCCTGTTTCGTACAGGTCGCAATTTGTCCTGAGGATGAACGGGAAGAGGGGGAACCAATGAGAGACTAGCTCTAGGTGTTGGGACAGGCACAGGTCACTCTATTTTCCCATCAGGAAGAAGAATGAACCACAGGCTCAGCCTGCCCCCCGGAACCAGAATAGGGCCTGAAGCAATCCTGCGCTTTTGCGGCCAGCTCCCAAATAAGCGAGTTGACAAATGGAGCTCAGGGGCACTGCAATTCACAAACCTGCAGAGTTATAAATGAGAACTCTCGTCCACAAATATATTGAGGGAAGGCAACGAAGAGGATTTGAAAGCAAGGCAGAATTGCAGGAAACAGTTTTCAGGAGGTAGATTCGACTCGCCTTGAAAGCACATGAAAAGCGGCAAAGCGTTGACAATGATGCCCTTGGCCAAAAAGGGCGTATGCGTTTTTTCCTGAATATATTCAGGAAAAAACGCATACGCCCTTTTTGGCCAACCAAGCAAGCCGGAAAGGCAAATCGGCGCTACAAAGAAGTCTCGCTTGCCAGCGGTCAAAAGGGCCATGCTGAAAAAATTGTAAAAACCAGAAATGCAGGACAGGCCATGGAGACATGGGAGCCTTGCTACGCTGATGGGCGGGATGGAAATTGCCAACAGCCACTCTGGAGAAGTGTACGCTGCGTCCTGAAACATGTAATAGACACAGCTGAGAGAGCATAGGGCACTTCCACTCATGGGCGTAGAATTCGGGAAACCTAAAAATCAACAAGACACAGGCACCCCAAAGTTTAGGGCTGCTCTGTTTCCAAGAACCTCCACTTCGGTACACCTTAAATATCCCAGGAAAGAGAAAACTGGATAAAGAATTTGTGGTACTTATGCACAATGGAATATCACTCAGCCATGAAATCAGTGTCATAAGGCTAGTAGCAGCATGATGAGTGGATTTAGGGACGATGACTCTAGGTGAAGTAAGTCACACAGAAAAGGACACTTATCCTAAGATATCACTTATAGAGGGAATGTCAAAATCGCTACACCTGAACTGAATTCCAAAACAGAACAGAGTCACACATTTAGAAAACACACTATGGCTGCTTAACGGGAAAGGTGAGGTGGGGTGATGCATAAAACAAGGGTTTGAAATTAGCTCAGATAACGTTCCAGAAGCCACATATGTAATAGACAAGACCTACTCCCTGCTCAGTGAACTGGACTCAACACCCCCTATTCACCGCCCAAGAATATATCTGACTAGGAAGAGTCTTAAAACCTATGTATTGATATCTCTCTGGAAGTGAATCAAGAGGGTGTAAAGCGGCATAAACACAGCAGGGAAAAGCAGCTAAACCCCATTATAAAAATAGATTACTTAAAAAAACAACCCATAAAACAAAGACAGTGAAAGAGAGAGAAATTCTTACAAAATCCGTTCAGGGGCTCTGATGCAACTGGATTGACCATATCTAGACCCACAGCTGGATGAGACAGAAGGCTGGACACTCTTGGGGCTGAGAGGATTGGTGAGGTTGGGTGAGCAAACGCAGACCCTTTAAAGTAATAGTGCGTGGTACCCATGCCATGGGTCCCAAATCTCCAGGTTCAAGGGCATCTTCCTACATCGAAAACATGCCTGGGAAACCCAGAAGATGGTACACCGTGTGATCGGGAAAGGTTTCTAAAACGCACCTCATTTCTCCTCTCCTTGTGCTCGGGTTCGCCATTCCAGCCGCTTCACTAACAATCTCCCTACTTGGAGAATCAGCACAGTAGACCTCCTTTTTCGTACAGGTCGCAAATTGTCCTGAGGATGAATGGGAAGAGGGGGAACCAATGAGAGACTAGCTCTAGGTGTTGGGACAGGCACAGGTCACTCTATTTTCCCATCAGGAAGAAGAATGAACCACAGGCTCAGCCTGCCCCCCGGAACCAGAATAGGGCCTGAAGCAATCCTGCGCTTTTGCGGCCAGCTCCCAAAAAGGCGAGTTGACAAATGGAGCTCAGGGGCACTGCAATTCACAAACCTGCAGAGTTATAAATGAGAACTCTCGTCCACAAATATATTGAGGGAAGGCAACGAAGAGGATTTGAAAGCAAGGCAGAATTGCAGGAAACAGATTTCAGGAGGTAGATTCGACTCGCCTTGAAAGCACATGAAAAGCGGCAAAGCGTTGACAATGAGTCCCTTGGCCAAAAAGGGCGTATGCGTTTTTTCCTAAATATATTCAGGAAAAAACGCATACGCCCTTTTTGGCCAACCAAGCAAGCCGGAAAGGCAAATCGGCGCTACAAAGAAGTCTCGCTTGCCAGCGGTCAAAAGGGCCATGCTGAAAAAAGTGTAAAAACCAGAAATGCAGGACAGGCCATGGAGACATGGGAGCCTTGCTACGCTGATGGGCGGGATGGAAATTGCCAACAGCCACTCTGAAGAAGTGTACGCTTCGTCCTGAAACATGTAATAGACACAGCTGAGAGAGCATAGGGCACTTCCACTCATGGGCGTAGAAATCGGGAAACCTAAAAATCAACAAGACACAGGCACCCCAAAGTTTAGGGCTGCTCTGTTTCCAAGAACCTCCACTTCGGTATACCTTAAATATCCCAGGAAAGAGAAAAATGGATAAAGAGTTGTGGTACTTATGCACAATGGAATATCACTCAGCCATGAAATCAGTGTCATAAGGCTAGTAGCAGCATGATGAGTGGATTTAGGGACGATGACTCTAGGTGAAGTAAGTCACACAGAAAAGGACACCTATCCTATGATATCACTTATAGAGGGAATGTCAAAATCGCTACACCTGAACTGAATACCAAAACAGAACAGAGTCACACATTTAGAAAACACACTATGGCTGCTTAACGGGAAAGGTGAGGTGGGGTGATGCATAAAACAAGGGTTTGAAATTAGCTCAGATACCGTTCCAGAAGCCAAATATGTAATAGACAAGACCTACCCCCTGCTCAGTGAACTGGACTCAACACCCCCTATTCACCGCCCAAGAATATATCTGACTAGGAAGAGTCTTAAAACCTATGTATTGATATCTCTCTGGAAGTGAATCAAGAGGGTGTAAAGCGGCATAAACACAGCAGGGAAAAGCAGCTAAACCCCATTATAAAAATAGATTACTTAAAAAAAAAAACCATTAAAACAAAGACAGTGAAAGAGAGAGAAATTCTTACAAAATCGGTTCAGGGGCTCTGATGCAACCTGGATTGACTATATCTAGACCCACAGCTGGATGAGACATAAGGCTGGACACTCTTGGGGCTGAGAGGATTGGTGAGGTTGGGTGAGCAAACGCAGACCCTTTAAAGTAATACTGCGTGGTACCCATGCCATGGGTCCCAAATCTCCAGGTTCAAGGGCATCTTCCTACATCGAAAACATGCCTGGGAAACCCAGAAGATGGTACACCGTGTGATCGGGAAAGGTTTCTAAAACGCACCTCATTTCTCCTCTCCTTGTGCTCGGGTTCGCCATTCTAGCCGCTTCACTAACAATCTCCCTACTTGGAGAATCAGCACCGTTGACCTCCTGTTTCGTACAGGTCGCAATTTGTCCTGAGGATGAACGGGAAGAGGGGGAACCAATGAGAGACTAGCTCTAGGTGTTGGGACAGGCACAGGTCACTCTATTTTCCCATCAGGAAGAAGAATGAACCACAGGCTCAGCCTGCCCCCCGGAACCAGTATAGGGCCTGAAGCAATCCTGCGCTTTTGCGGCCAGCTCCCAAAAAAGCGAGTTGACAAATGGAGCTCAGGGGCACTGCAATTCACAAACATGCAGAGTTATAAATGATAACTCTCGTCCACAAATATATTGAGGGAAGGCAACGAAGAGGATTTGAAAGCAAGGCAGAATTGCAGGAAACAGATTTCAGGAGGTAGATTCGATTCGCCTTGAAAGCACATGAAAAGCGGCAAAGCGTTGACAATGAGGCCCTTGGCCAAAAAGGGCGTATGCGTTTTTTCCTGAATATATTC
The DNA here is from genome assembly GCF_028564815.1 of Eubalaena glacialis. Lineage (NCBI taxonomy): Eukaryota > Metazoa > Chordata > Mammalia > Artiodactyla > Balaenidae > Eubalaena > Eubalaena glacialis. The sequence goes on from NC_083716.1 coordinate 73,655,350, forward strand.
AGGAAAAAACGCATACGCCCTTTTTGGCCAACCAAGCAAGCCGGAAAGGCAAATCGGCGCTACAAAGAAGTCTCGCTTGCCAGCGGTCAAAAGGGCCATGCTGAAAAAAGTGTAAAAACCAGAAATGCAGGACAGGCCATGGAGACATGGGAGCCTTGCTACGCTGATCGGCGGGATGGAAATTGCCAACAGCCATTCTGGAGAAGTGTACGCTGCGTCCTGAAACATGTAATAGACACAGCTGAGAGAGCATAGGGCACTTCCACTCATGGGCGTAGAAATCGGGAAACCTAAAAATCAACAAGACACAGGCACCCCAAAGTTTAGGGCTGCTCTGTTTCCAAGAACCTCCACTTCGGTACACCTTAAATATACCAGGAAAGAGAAAAATGGATAAAGAGTTGTGGTACTTATGCACAATGGAATATCACTCAGCCATGAAATCAGTGTCATAAGGCTAGTAGCAGCATGATGAGTGGATTTAGGGACGATGACTCTAGGTGAAGTAAGTCACACAGAAAAGGACACTTATCCTATGATATCACTTATAGAGGGAATGTCAAAATCACTACACCTGAACTGAATTCCAAAACAGAACAGAGTCACACATTTAGAAAACACACTATGGCTGCTTAACGGGAAAGGTGAGGTGGGGTGATGCATAAAACAAGGGTTTCAAATTAGCTCAGATACCGTTCCAGAAGCCAAATATGTAATAGACAAGACCTACTCCCTGCTCAGTGAACTGGACTCAACACCCCCTATTCACCGCCCAAGAATATATCTGACTAGGAAGAGTCTTAAAACCTATGTATTGATATCTCTCTGGAAGTGAATCAAGAGGGTGTAAAGCGGCATAAACACAGCAGGGAAAAGCAGCTAAAGCCCATTATAAAAATAGATTACTTAAAAAAAAAACCCATAAAACAAAGACAGTGAAAGAGAGAGAAATTCTAACAAAATCGGTTCAGGGGCTCTGATGCAACCTGGATTGACCATATCTAGACCCACAGCTGGATGAGACAGAAGGCTGGACACTCTTGGGGCTGAGAGGATTGGTGAGGTTGGGTGAGCAAACGCATACCCTTTAAATAATAGTGCGTGGTACCCATGCCATGGGTCCCAAATCTCCAGGTTCAAGGGCATCTTCCTACATCGAAAACATGCCTGGGAAACCCAGAAGATGGTACACCCTGTGATCGGGAAAGGTTTCTAAAACGCACCTCATTTCTCCTCTCCTTGTGCTCGGGTTCGCCATTCCAGCCGCTTCACTAACAATCTCCCTACTTGGAGAATCAGCACCGTTGACCTCCTGTTTCGTACAGGTCGCAATTTGTCCTGAGGATGAACGGGAAGAGGGGGAACCAATGAGAGACTAGCTCTAGGTGTTGGGACAGGCACAGGTCACTCTATTTTCCCATCAGGAAGAAGAATGAACCACAGGCTCAGCCTGCCCCCCGGAACCAGTATAGGGCCTGAAGCAGTCCTGCGCTTTTGCGGCCAGCTCCCAAAAAAGCGAGTTGACAAATGGAGCTCAGGGGCACTGCAATTCACAAACATGCAGAGTTATAAATGATAACTCTCGTCCACAAATATATTGAGGGAAGGCAACGAAGAGGATTTGAAAGCAAGGCAGAATTGCAGGAAACAGATTTCAGGAGGTAGATTCGATTCGCCTTGAAAGCACATGAAAAGCGGCAAAGCGTTGACAATGAGGCCCTTGGCCAAAAAGGGCGTATGCGTTTTTTCCTGAATATATTCAGGAAAAAACGCATACGCCCTTTTTGGCCAACCAAGCAAGCCGGAAAGGCAAATCGGCGCTACAAAGAAGTCTCGCTTGTCAGCGGTCAAAAGGGCTATGCTGAAAAAAGTGTAAAAACCAGAAATGCAGGACAGGCCATGGAGACATGGGAGCCTTGCTACGCTGATGGGCGGGATGGAAATTGCCAACAGCCACTCTGGAGAAGTGTACGCTGCGTCCTGAAACATGTAATAGACACAGCTGAGAGAGCATAGGGCACTTCCACTCATGGGCGTAGAAATCGGGAAACCTAAAAATCAACAAGACACAGGCACCCCAAAGTTTAGGGCTGCTCTGTTTCCAGAACCTCCACTTCGGTACACCTTAAATATCTCAGGAAAGAGAAAAATGGATAAAGAATTTGTGGTACTTATGCACAAAGGAATATCACTCAGCCATGAAATCAGTGTCATATGGCTAGTAGCAGCATGATGAGTAGATTTAGGGACGATGACTCTAGGTGAAGTAAGTCACACAGAAAAGGACACTTATCCTAAGATATCACTTAGAGAGGGAATGTCAAAATCGCTACACCTGAACTGAATTCCAAAACAGAACAGAGTCACACATTTAGAAAACACACTATGGCTGCTTAACGGGAAAGGTGAGGTGGGGTGATGCATAAAACAAGGGTTTCAAATTAGCTCAGATACCGTTCCAGAAGCCACATATGTAATAGACAAGACCTACTCCCTGCTCAGTGAACTGGACTCAACACCCCCTATTCACCGCCCAAGAATATATCTGACTAGGAAGAGTCTTAAAACCTATGTATTGATATCTCTCTGGAAGTGAATCAAGAGGGTGTAAAGCGGCATAAACACAGCAGGGAAAAGCAGCTAAACCCCATTATAAAAATAGATTACTTAAAAAAAAACCCATAAAACAGAGACAGTGAAAGAGAGAGAAATTCTTACAAAATCCGTTCAGGGGCTCTGATGCAACCTGGATTGACCATATCTAGACCCACAGCTGGATGAGACAGAAGGCTGGACACTCTTGGGGCTGAGAGGATTGGTGAGGTTGGGTGAGCAAACGCAGACCCTTTAAAGTAATAGTGCGTGGTACCCATGCCATGGGTCCCAAATCTCCAGGTTCAAGGGCATCTTCCTACATCGAAAACATGCCTGGGAAACCCAGAAGATGGTACACCGTGTGATCGGGAAAGGTTTCTAAAACGCACCTCATTTCTCCTCTCCTTGTGCTCGGGTTCGCCATTCCAGCCGCTTCACTAACAATCTCCCTACTTGGAGAATCAGCACCGTTGACCTCCTGTTTCGTACAGGTCGCAATTTGTCCTGAGGATGAACGGGAAGAGGGGGAACCAATGAGAGACTAGCTCTAGGTGTTGGGACAGGCACAGGTCACTCTATAGTCCCATCAGGAAGAAGAATGAACCACAGGTTCAGCCTGCCCCCCGGAACCAGAATACGACGTGAAGCAATCCTGCGCTTTTGCGGCCAGCTCCCGAAAAAGCGAGTTGGCAAATGGAGCTCAGGGGCACTGCAATTCACAAACCTACAGAGTTATAAATGATAACTCTCGTCCACAAATATATTGAGGGAAGGCAACGAAGAGGATTTGAAAGCAAGGCATAATTGCAGGAAACAGATTTCAGGAGGTAGATTCGACTCGCCTTGAAAGCACATGAAAAGCGGCAAAGCGTTGACAATGAGGCCCTTGGCCAAAAAGGGCGTATGCGTTTTTTCTTGAATATATTCAGGAAAAAACGCATACGCCCTTTTTGGCCAACCAAGCAAGCTGGAAAGGCAAATCGGCCCTACAAACAAGTCTCGCTTGCCAGCGGTCAAAAGGGCCATGCTGAAAAAAGTGTAAAAACCAGAAATGCAGGACAGGCCATGGAGACATGGGAGCCTTTCTACGCTGATGGGCGGGATGGAAATTGCCAACAGCCACTCTGGAGAAGTGTACGCTGCATCCTGAAATATGTAATAGACACAGCTGAGAGAGCATAGGGCACTTCCACTCATGGGCGTAGAAATCGGGAAACCTAAAAATCAACAAGACACAGGCACCCCAAAGTTTAGGGCTGCTCTGTTTCCAAGAACCTCCACTTCGGTACACCTTAAATATCCCAGGATAGAGAAAACTGGATAAAGAAGTTGTGGTACTTACGCACAATGGAATATCACTCAGCCATGAAATCAGTGTCATAAGGCTAGTAGCAGCATGATGAGTGGATTTAGGGACGATGACTCTAGGTGAAGTAAGTCACACAGAAAAGGACACTTATCCTAAGATATCACTTATAGAGGGAATGTCAAAATCGCTACACCTGAACTGAATTCCAAAACAGAACAGAGTCACACATTTAGAAAACACACTATGGCTGCTTAACGGGAAAGGTGAGGTGGGGTGATGCATAAAACAAGCGTTTCAAATTAGCTCAGATACCGTTCCAGAAGCCAAATATGTAATAGACAAGACCAACTCCCTGCTCAGTGAACTGGACTCAACACCCCCTATTCACCGCCCAAGAATATATCTGACTAGGAAGAGTCTTAAAACCTATGTATTGATATCTCTCTGGAAGTGAATCAAGAGGGTGTAAAGCGGCATAAACACAGCAGGGAAAAGCAGCTAAACCCCATTATAAAAATAGATTACTTAAAAAAAAACCCATAAAACAAAGACAGTGAAAGAGAGAGAAATTCTTACAAAATCCGTTCAGGGGCTCTGATGCAACTGGATTGACCATATCTAGACCCACAGCTGGATGAGACAGAAGGCTGGACACTCTTGGGGCTGAGAGGATTGGTTAGGTTGGGTGAGCAAACGCAGACCCTTTAAAGTAATTCTGCGTGGTACCCATGCCATGGGTCCCAAATCTCCAGGTTCAAGGGCATCTTCCTACATCGAAAACATGCCTGGGAAACCCAGAAGATGGTACACCGTGTGATCGGGAAAGGTTTCTAAAACGCACCTCATTTCTCCTCTCCTTGTGCTCGGGTTCGCCATTCCAGCCACTTAACTAACAATCTCCCTACTTGGAGAATCAGCACCGTTGACCTCCTGTTTCGTACAGGTCGCAATTTGTCCTGAGGATGAACGGGAAGAGGGGGAACCAATGAGAGACTAGCTCTAGGTGTTGGGACAGGCACAGGTCACTCTATAGTCCCATCAGGAAGAAGAATGAACCACAGGCTCAGCCTGCCCCCCGGAACCAGAATACGACGTGAAGCAATCCTGCGCTTTTGCGGCCAGCTCCCGAAAAAGCGAGTTGACAAATGGAGCTCAGGGGCACTGCAATTCACAAACCTGCAGAGTTATAAATGATAACTCTCGTCCACAAATATATTGAGGGAAGGCAACGAAGAGGACTTGAAAGCAAGGCATAATTGCAGGAAACAGATTTCAGGAGGTAGATTCGACTCGCCTTGAAAGCACATGAAAAGCGGCAAAGCGTTGACAATGAGGCCCTTGGCCAAAAAGGGCGTATGCGTTTTTTCTTGAATATATTCAGGAAAAAACGCATACGCCCTTTTTGGCCAACCAAGCAAGCTGGAAAGGCAAATCGGCCCTACAAACAAGTCTCGCTTGCCAGCGGTCAAAAGGGCCATGCTGAAAAAAGTGTAAAAACCAGAAATGCAGGACAGGCCATGGAGACATGGGAGCCTTGCTACGCTGATGGGCGGGATGGAAATTGCCAACAGCCACTCTGGAGAAGTGTACGCTGCGTCCTGAAACATGTAATAGACACAGCTGAGAGAGCATAGGGCACTTCCACTCATGGGCGTAGAAATCGGGAAACCTAAAAATCAACAAGACACAGGCACCCCAATGTTTAGGGCTGCTCTGTTTCCAAGAACCTCCACTTCGGTACACCTTAAATATCCCAGGAAAGAGAAAACTGGATAAAGAAGTTGTGGTACTTATGCACAATGGAATATCACTCAGCCATGAAATCAGTGTCATAAGGCTAGTAGCAGCATGATGAGTGGATTTAGGGACGATGACTCTAAGTGAAGTAAGTCACACAGAAAAGGACACTTATCCTAAGATATCACTTATAGAGGGAATGTCAAAATCGCTACACCTGAACTGAATTCCAAAACAGAACAGAGTCACACATTTAGAAAACACACTATGGCTGCTTAACGGGAAAGGTGAGGTGGGGTGATGCATAAAACAAGGGTTTCAAATTAGCTCAGATACCGTTCCAGAAGCCACATATGTAATAGACAAGACCTACTCCCTGCTCAGTGAACTGGACTCAACACCCCCTATTCACCGCCCAAGAATATATCTGACTAGGAAGAGTCTTAAAACCTATGTATTGATATCTCTCTGGAAGTGAATCAAGAGGGTGTAAAGCGGCATAAACACAGCAGGGAAAAGCAGCTAAACCCCATTATAAAAATAGATTACTTAAAAAAAAACCATAAAACAAAGACAGTGAAAGAGAGAGAAATTCTTACAAAATCCGTTCAGGGGCTCTGATGCAACTGGATTGACCATATCTAGACCCACAGCTGGATGAGACAGAAGGCTGGACACTCTTGGGGCTGAGAGGATTGGTGAGGTTGGGTGAGCAAACGCAGACCCTTTAAAGTAATACTGCGTGGTACCCATGCCATGGGTCCCAAATCTCCAGGTTCAAGGGCATCTTCCTACATCGAAAACATGCCTGGGAAACCCAGAAGATGGTACACCGTGTGATCGGGAAAGGTTTCTAAAACGCACCTCATTTCTCCTCTCCTTGTGCTCGGGTTCGCCATTCCAGCCGCTTCACTAACAATCTCCCTACTTGGAGAATCAGCACCGTTGACCTCCTGTTTCGTACAGGTCGCAATTTGTCCTGAGGATGAACGGGAAGAGGGGGAACCAATGAGAGACTAGCTCTAGGTGTTGGGACAGGCACAGGTCACTCTATTTTCCCATCAGGAAGAAGAATGAACCACAGGCTCAGCCTGCCCCCCGGAACCAGAATAGGGCCTGAAGCAATCCTGCGCTTTTGCGGCCAGCTCCCAAAAAAGCGAGTTGACAAATGGAGCTCAGGGGCACTGCAATTCACAAACCTGCAGAGTTATAAATGAGAACTCTCGTCCACAAATATATTGAGGGAAGGCAACGAAGAGGATTTGAAAGCAAGGTAGAATTGCAGGAAACAGTTTTCAGGAGGTAGATACGACTCGCCTTGAAAGCACATGAAAAGCGGCAAAGCGTTGACAATGAGGCCCTTGGCCAAAAAGGGCGTATGCGTTTTTTCCTGAATATATTCAGGAAAAAACGCATACGCCCTTTTAGGGCCAACCAAGCAAGCCGGAAAGGCAAATCGGCGCTACAAAGAAGTCTCGCTTGCCAGCGGTCAAAAGGGCCATGCTGAAAAAAGTGTAAAAACCAGAAATGCAGGACAGGCCATGGAGACATGGGAGCCTTGCTACGCTGATGGGCGGGATGGAAATTGCCAACAGCCACTCTGGAGAAGTGTACGCTGCGTCCTGAAACATGTAATAGACACAGCTGAGAGAGCATAGGGCACTTCCACTCATGGGCGTAGAAATCGGGAAACCTAAAAATCAACAAGACACAGGCACCCCAAAGTTTAGGGCTGCTCTGTTTCCAGAACCTCCACTTCGGTACACCTTAAATATCCCAGGAAAGAGAAAAATGGATAAAGAGTTGTGGTACTTATGCACAATGGAATATCACTCAGCCATGAAATCAGTGTCATAAGGCTAGTAGCAGCATGATGAGTGGATTTAGGGACGATGACTCTAGGTGAAGTAAGTCACACAGAAAAGGACACTTATCCTAAGATATCACTTAGAGAGGGAATGTCAAAATCGCTACACCTGAACTGAATTCCAAAACAGAACAGAGTCACACATTTAAAAAACACACTATGGCTGCTTAACGGGAAAGGTGAGGTGGGGTGATGCATAAAACAAGGGTTTGAAATTAGCTCAGATACCGTTCCAGAAGCCACATATGTAATAGACAAGACCTACTCCCTGCTCAGTGAACTGGACTCAACACCCCCTATTCACCGCCCAAGAATATATCTGACTAGGAAGAGTCTTAAAACCTATGTATTGATATCTCTCTGGAAGTGAATCAAGAGGGTGTAAAGCGGCATAAACACAGCAGGGAAAAGCAGCTAAACCCCATTATAAAAATAGATTACTTAAAAAAAAAACCATAAAACAAAGACAGTGAAAGAGAGAGAAATTCTTACAAAATCCGTTCAGGGGCTCTGATGCAACTGGATTGACCATATCTAGACCCACAGCTGGATGAGACAGAAGGCTGGACACTCTTGGGGCTGAGAGGATTGGTGAGGTTGGGTGAGCAAACGCAGACCCTTTAAAGTAATAGTGCGTGGTACCCATGCCATGGGTCCCAAATCTCCAGGTTCAAGGGCATCTTCCTACATCGAAAACATGCCTGGGAAACCCAGAAGATGGTACACCGTGTGATCGGGAAAGGTTTCTAAAACGCACCTCATTTCTCCTCTCCTTGTGCTCGGGTTCGCCATTCCAGCCGCTTCACTAACAATCTCCCTACTTGGAGAATCAGCACCGTTGACCTCCTGTTTCGTACAGGTCGCAATTTGTCCTGAGGATGAACGGGAAGAGGGGGAACCAATGAGAGACTAGCTCTAGGTGTTGGGACAGGCACAGGTCACTCTATTTTCCCATCAGGAAGAAGAATGAACCACAGGCTCAGCCTGCCCCCCGGAACCAGAATAGGGCCTGAAGCAATCCTGCGCTTTTGCGGCCAGCTCCCAAAAAAGCGAGTTGACAAATGGAGCTCAGGGGCCCTGCAATTCACAAACCTGCAGAGTTATAAATGAGAACTCTCGTCCACAAATATATTGAGGGAAGGCAACGAAGAGGATTTGAAAGCAAGGCAGAATTGCAGGAAACAGATTTCAGGAGGTAGATTCGATTCGCCTTGAAAGCACATGAAAAGCGGCAAAGCGTTGACAATGAGGCCCTTGGCCAAAAAGGGCGTATGCGTTTTTTCCTGAATATATTCAGGAAAAAACGCATACGCCCTTTTTGGGCCAACCAAGCAAGCCGGAAAGGCAAATCGGCGCTACAAAGAAGTCTCGCTTGCCAGCGGTCAAAAGGGCCATGCTGAAAAAAGTGTAAAAACCAGAAATGCAGGACAGGCCATGGAGACATGGGAGCCTTGCTACGCTGATGGGCGGGATGGAAATTGCCAACAGCCACTCTGGAGAAGTGTACGCTGTGTCCTGAAACATGTAATAGACACAGCTGAGAGAGCATAGGGCACTTCCACTCATGGGCGTAGAAATCGGGAAACCTAAAAATCAACAAGACACAGGCACCCCAAAGTTTAGGGCTGCTCTGTTTCCAGAACCTCCACTTCGGTACACCTTAAATATCCCAGGAAAGAGAAAAATGGATAAAGAGTTGTGGTACTTATGCACAATGGAATATCACTCAGCCATGAAATCAGTGTCATAAGGCTAGTAGCAGCATGATGAGTGGATTTAGGGACGATGACTCTAGGTGAAGTAAGTCACACAGAAAAGGACACTTATCCTAAGATATCACTTATAGAGGGAATGTCAAAATCGCTACACCTGAACTGAATACCAAAACAGAACAGAGTCACACATTTAGAAAACACACTATGGCTGCTTAACGGGAAAGGTGAGGTGGGGTGATGCATAAAACAAGGGTTTGAAATTAGCTCAGATACCGTTCCAGAAGCCACATATGTAATAGACAAGACCTACTCCCTGCTCAGTGAACTGGACTCAACACCCCCTATTCACCGCCCAACAATATATCTGACTAGGAAGAGTCTTAAAACCTATGTATTGATATCTCTCTGGAAGTGAATCAAGAGGGTGTAAAGCGGCATAAACACAGCAGGGAAAAGCAGCTAAACCCCATTATAAAAATAGATTACTTAAAAAAAACCCCATAAAACAAAGACAGTGAAAGAGAGAGAAATTCTTACAAAATCCGTTCAGGGGCTCTGATGCAACTGGATTGACCATATCTAGACCCACAGCTGGATGAGACAGAAGGCTGGACACTCTTGGGGCTGAGAGGATTGGTGAGGTTGGGTGAGCAAACGCAGACCCTTTAAAGTAATACTGCGTGGTACCCATGCCATGGGTCCCAAATCTCCAGGTTCAAGGGCATCTTCCTACATCGAAAACATGCCTGGGAAACCCAGAAGATGGTACACCGTGTGATCGGGAAAGGTTTCTAAAACGCACCTCATTTCTCCTCTCCTTGTGCTCGGGTTCGCCATTCCAGCCGCTTCACTAACAATCTCCCTACTTGGAGAATCAGCACCGTAGACCTCCTGTTTCGTACAGGTCGCAATTTGTCCTGAGGATGAACGGGAAGAGGGGGAACCAATGAGAGACTAGCTCTAGGTGTTGGGACAGGCACAGGTCACTCAATATTCCCATCAGGAAGAAGAATGAACCACAGGCTCAGCCTGCCCCCCGGAACCATAATAGGGCCTGAAGCAATCCTGCGCTTTTGCAGCCAGCTCCCAAAAAAGCGAGTTGACAAATGGAGCTCAGGGGCACTGCAATTCACAAACCTGCAGAGTTATAAATGATAACTCTCGTCCACAAATATATTGAGGGAAGGCAACGAAGAGGATTTGAAAGAAAGGCAGAATTGAGGGAAACAGTTTTTAGGAGGTAGATACGACTCGCCTTGAAAGCACATGAAAAGCGGCAAAGCGTTGACAATGAGGCCCTTGGCCAAAAAGGGCGTATGCGTTTTTTCCTGAATATATTCAGGAAAAAACGCATACGCCCTTTTAGGGCCAACCAAGCAAGCCGGAAAGGCAAATCGGCGCTACAAAGAAGTCTCGCTTGCCAGCGGTCAAAAGGGCCATGCTGAAAAAAGTGTAAAAACCAGAAATGCAGGACAGGCCATGGAGACATGGGAGCCTTGCTACGCTGATGGGCGGGATGGAAATTGCCAACAGCCACTCTGGAGAAGTGTACGCTGCGTCCTGAAACATGTAATACACACAGCTGAGAGAGCATAGGGCACTTCCACTCATGGGCGTAGAAATCGGGAAACCTAAAAATCAACAAGACACAGGCACCCCAAAGTATAGGGCTGCTCTGTTTCCAGAACCTCCACTTCGGTACACCTTAAATATCCCAGGAAAGAGAAAACTGGATAAAGAAGTTGTGGTACTTATGCACAATGGAATATCACTCAGCCATGAAATCAGTGTCATAAGGCTAGTAGCAGCATGATGAGTGGATTTAGGGACGATGACTCTAGGTGAAGTAAGTCACACAGAAAAGGACACTTATCCTAAGATATCACTTAGAGAGGGAATGTCAAAATCGCTACACCTGAACTGAATTCCAAAACAGAACAGAGTCACACATTTAGAAAACACACTATGGCTGCTTAACGGGAAAGGTGAGGTGGGGTGATGCATAAAACAAGGGTTTCAAATTAGCTCAGATACCGTTCCAGAAGCCAAATATGTAATAGACAAGACCTACTCCCTGCTCAGTGAACTGGACTCAACACCCCCTATTCACCGCCCAAGAATATATCTGACTAGGAAGAGTCTTAAAACCTATGTATTGATATCTCTCTGGAAGTGAATCAAGAGGGTGTAAAGCGGCATAAACACAGCAGGGAAAAGCAGCTAAACCCCATTATAAAAATAGATTACTTAAAAAAACAACCCATAAAACAAAGACAGTGAAAGAGAGAGAAATTCTTACAAAATCCGTTCAGGGGCTCTGATGCAACTGGATTGACCATATCTAGACCCACAGCTGGATGAGACAGAAGGCTGGACACTCTTGGGGCTGAGAGGATTGGTGAGGTTGGTTGACCCAATGCAGACCCGTTAAAGTAATAGTGCGTGGTACCCAAGCCATGGGTCCCAAATCTCCAGGTTCAAGGGCATCTTCCTACATCGAAAACATGCCTGGGAAACCCAGAAGATGGTACACCGTGTGATCGGGAAAGGTTTCTAAAACGCACCTCATTTCTCCTCTCCTTGTGCTCGGGTTCGCCATTCCAGCCACTTAACTAACAATCTCCCTACTTGGAGAATCAGCACCGTTGACCTCCTGTTTCGTACAGGTCGCAATTTGTCCTGAGGATGAACGGGAAGAGGGGGAACCAATGAGAGACTAGCTCTAGGTGTTGGGACAGGCACAGGTCACTCTATTTTCCCATCAGGAAGAAGAATGAACCACAGGCTCAGCCTGCCCCCCGGAACCAGAATAGGGCCTGAAGCAATCCTGCGCTTTTGCGGCCAGCTCCCAAAAAAGCGAGTTGACAAATGGAGCTCAGGGGCACTGCAATTCACAAACCTGCAGAGTTATAAATGATAACTCTCGTCCACAAATATATTGAGGGAAGGCAACGAAGAGGATTTGAAAGCAAGGCAGAATTGCAGGAAACAGATTTCAGGAGGTAGATTCGACTCGCCTTGAAAGCACATGAAAAGCGGCAAAGCGTTGACAATGATGCCCTTGGCCAAAAAGGGCGTATGCGTTTTTTCCTGAATATATTCAGGAAAAAACGCATACGCCCTTTTTGGCCAACCAAGCAAGCCGGAAAGGCAAATCGGCGCTACAAAGAAGTCTCGCTTGCCAGCGGTCAAAAGGGCCATGCTGAAAAAAGTGTAAAAACCAGAAATGCAGGACAGGCCATGGAGACATGGGAGCCTTGCTACGCTGATGGGCGGGATGGAAATTGCCAACAGCCACTCTGCAGAAGTGTACGCTGCGTCCTGAAACATGTAATAGACACAGCTGAGAGAGCATAGGGCACTTCCACTCATGGGCGTAGAAATCGGGAAACCTAAAAATCAACAAGACACAGGCACCCCAAAGTTTAGGGCTGCTCTGTTTCCAGAACCTCCACTTCGGTACACCTTAAATATCCCAGGAAAGAGAAAAATGAATAAAGAAGTTGTGGTACTTATGCACAATGGAATATCACTCAGCCATGAAATCAGTGTCATAAGGCTAGTAGCAGCATGATGAGTGGATTTAGGGACGATGACTCTAGGTGAAGTAAATCACACAGAAAAGGACACTTATCCTAAGATATCACTTATAGAGGGAACGTCAAAATCGCTACACCTGAACTGAATTCCAAAACAGAACAGAGTCACACATTTAGAAAACACACTATGGCTTCTTAACGGGAAAGGTGAGGTGGGGTGATGCATGAAACAAGGGTTTCAAATTAGCTCAGATACCGTTCCAGAAGCCACATATGTAATAGACAAGATCTACTCCCTGCTCAGTGAACTGGACTCAACACCCCCTATTCACCGCCCAAGAATATATCTGACTAGGAAGAGTCTTAAAACCTATGTATTGATATCTCTCTGGAAGTGAATCAAGAGGGTGTAAAGCGGCATAAACACAGCAGGGAAAAGCAGCTAAACCCCATTATAAAAATAGATTACTTAAAAAAAAACCCATAAAACAAAGACAGTGAAAGAGAGAGAAATTCTTACAAAATCCGTTCAGGGGCTCTGATGCAACTGGATTGACCATATCTAGACCCACAGCTGGATGAGACAGAAGGCTGGACACTCTTGGGGCTGAGAGGATTGGTGAGGTTGGGTGAGCAAACGCAGACCCTTTAAAGTAATAGTGCGTGGTACCCATGCCATGGGTCCCAAATCTCCAGGTTCAAGGGCATCTTCCTACATCGAAAACATGCCTGGGAAACCCAGAAGATGGTACACCGTGTGATCGGGAAAGGTTTCTAAAACGCACCTCATTTCTCCTCTCCTTGTGCTCGGGTTCGCCATTCCAGCCGCTTCACTAACAATCTCCCTACTTGGAGAATCAGCACCGTTGACCTCCTGTTTCGTACAGGTCGCAATTTGTCCTGAGGATGAACGGGAAGAGGGGGAACCAATGAGAGACTAGCTCTAGGTGTTGGGACAGGCACAGGTCACTCTATTTTCCCATCAGGAAGAAGAATGAACCAGAGGCTCAGCCTGCCCCCCGGAACCAGAATAGGGCCTGAAGCAATCCTGCGCTTTTGCGGCCAGCTCCCAAAAAAGCGAGTTGACAAATGGAGCTCAGGGGCACTGCAATTCACAAACCTGCAGAGTTATAAATGAGAACTCTCGTCCACAAATATATTGAGGGAAGGCAACGAAGAGGATTTGAAAGCAAGGCAGAATTGCAGGAAACAGATTTCAGGAGGTAGATTCGACTCTCCTTGAAAGCACATGAAAAGCGGCAAAGCGTTGACAATGAGGCCCTTGGCCAAAAAGGGCGTATGCGTTTTTTCCTGAATATATTCAGGAAAAAACGCATACGCCCTTTTTGGCCAACCAAGCAAGCCAGAAAGGCAAATCGGCGCTACAAAGAAGTCTCGCTTGCCAGCGGTCAAAAGGGCCATGCTGAAAAAAGTGTAAAAACCAGAAATGCAGGACAGGCCATGGAGACATGGGAGCCTTGCTACGCTGATGGGCGGGATGGAAATTGCCAACAGCCACTCTGGAGAAGTGTACGCTGCGTCCTGAAACATGTAATAGACACAGCTGAGAGAGCATAGGGCACTTCCACTCATGGACATAGAAATCGGGAAACCTAAAAATCAACAAGACACAGGCACCCCAAAGTTTAGGGCTGCTCTGTTTCCAAGAACCTCCACTTCGGTACACCTTAAATATCCCAGGAAAGAGAAAACTGGATAAAGAAGTTGTGGTACTTATGCACAATGGAATATCACTCAGCCATGAAATCAGTGTCATAAGGCTAGTAGCAGCATGATGAGTGGATTTAGGGACGATGACTCTAAGTGAAGTAAGTCACACAGAAAAGGACACTTATCCTAAGATATCACTTAGAGAGGGAATGTCAAAATCGCTACACCTGAACTGAATTCCAAAACAGAACAGAGTCACACATTTAGAAAACACACTATGGCTGCTTAACGGGAAAGGTGAGGTGGGGTGATGCATAAAACAAGGGTTTCAAATTAGCTCAGATACCGTTCCAGAAGCCACATATGTAATAGACAAGACCTACTCCCTGCTCAGTGAACTGGACTCAACACCCCCTATTCACCGCCCAAGAATATATCTGACTAGGAAGAGTCTTAAAACCTATGTATTGATATCTCTCTAGAAGTGAATCAAGAGGGTGTAAAGCGGCATAAACACAGCAGGGAAAAGCAGCTAAACCCCATTATAAAAATAGATTACTTAAAAAAAAACCCATAAAACAAAGACAGTGAAAGAGAGAGAAATTCTTACAAAATCCGTTCAGGGGCTCTGATGCAACTGGATTGACCATATCTAGACCCACAGCTGGATGAGACAGAAGGCTGGACACTCTTGGGGCTGAGAGGATTGGTGAGGTTGGGTGAGCAAACGCAGACCCTTTAAAGTAATAGTGCGTGGTACCCATGCCATGGGTCCCAAATCTCCAGGTTCAAGGGCATCTTCCTACATCGAAAACATGCCTGGGAAACCCAGAAGATGGTACACCGTGTGATCGGGAAAGGTTTCTAAAACGCACCTCATTTCTCCTCTCCTTGTGCTCGGGTTCGCCATTCCAGCCGCTTCACTAACAATCTCCCTACTTGGAGAATCAGCACCGTTGACCTCCTGTTTCGTACAGGTCGCAATTTGTCCTGAGGATGAACGGGAAGAGGGGGAACCAATGAGAGACTAGCTCTAGGTGTTGGGACAGGCACAGGTCACTCTATTTTCCCATCAGGAAGAAGAATGAACCAGAGGCTCAGCCTGCCCCCCGGAACCAGAATAGGGCCTGAAGCAATCCTGCGCTTTTGCGGCCAGCTCCCAAAAAAGCGAGTTGACAAATGGAGCTCAGGGGCACTGCAATTCACAAACCTGCAGAGTTATAAATGAGAACTCTCGTCCACAAATATATTGAGGGAAGGCAACGAAGAGGATTTGAAAGCAAGGCAGAATTGCAGGAAACAGATTTCAGGAGGTAGATTCGACTCTCCTTGAAAGCACATGAAAAGCGGCAAAGCGTTGACAATGAGGCCCTTGGCCAAAAAGGGCGTATGCGTTTTTTCCTGAATATATTCAGGAAAAAACGCATACGCCCTTTTTGGCCAACCAAGCAAGCCAGAAAGGCAAATCGGCGCTACAAAGAAGTCTCGCTTGCCAGCGGTCAAAAGGGCCATGCTGAAAAAAGTGTAAAAACCAGAAATGCAGGACAGGCCATGGAGACATGGGAGCCTTGCTACGCTGATGGGCGGGATGGAAATTGCCAACAGCCACTCTGGAGAAGTGTACGCTGCGTCCTGAAACATGTAATAGACACAGCTGAGAGAGCATAGGGCACTTCCACTCATGGACATAGAAATCGGGAAACCTAAAAATCAACAAGACACAGGCACCCCAAAGTTTAGGGCTGCTCTGTTTCCAAGAACCTCCACTTCGGTACACCTTAAATATCCCAGGAAAGAGAAAACTGGATAAAGAAGTTGTGGTACTTATGCACAATGGAATATCACTCAGCCATGAAATCAGTGTCATAAGGCTAGTAGCAGCATGATGAGTGGATTTAGGGACGATGACTCTAAGTGAAGTAAGTCACACAGAAAAGGACACTTATCCTAAGATATCACTTAGAGAGGGAATGTCAAAATCGCTACACCTGAACTGAATTCCAAAACAGAACAGAGTCACACATTTAGAAAACACACTATGGCTGCTTAACGGGAAAGGTGAGGTGGGGTGATGCATAAAACAAGGGTTTCAAATTAGCTCAGATACCGTTCCAGAAGCCACATATGTAATAGACAAGACCTACTCCCTGCTCAGTGAACTGGACTCAACACCCCCTATTCACCGCCCAAGAATATATCTGACTAGGAAGAGTCTTAAAACCTATGTATTGATATCTCTCTAGAAGTGAATCAAGAGGGTGTAAAGCGGCATAAACACAGCAGGGAAAAGCAGCTAAACCCCATTATAAAAATAGATTACTTAAAAAAAAACCCATAAAACAAAGACAGTGAAAGAGAGAGAAATTCTTACAAAATCCGTTCAGGGGCTCTGATGCAACTGGATTGACCATATCTAGACCCACAGCTGGATGAGACAGAAGGCTGGACACTCTTGGGGCTGAGAGGATTGGTGAGGTTGGGTGAGCAAACGCAGACCCTTTAAAGTAATAGTGCGTGGTACCCATGCCATGGGTCCCAAATCTCCAGGTTCAAGGGCATCTTCCTACATCGAAAACATGCCTGGGAAACCCAGAAGATGGTACACCGTGTGATCGGGAAAGGTTTCTAAAACGCACCTCATTTCTCCTCTCCTTGTGCTCGGGTTCGCCATTCCAGCCGCTTCACTAACAATCTCCCTACTTGGAGAATCAGCACCGTTGACCTCCTGTTTCGTACAGGTCGCAATTTGTCCTGAGGATGAACGGGAAGAGGGGGAACCAATGAGAGACTAGCTCTAGGTGTTGGGACAGGCACAGGTCACTCTATTTTCCCATCAGGAAGAAGAATGAACCACAGGCTCAGCCTGCCCCCCGGAACCAGAATAGGGCCTGAAGCAATCCTGCGCTTTTGCGGCCAGCTCCCAAAAAAGCGAGTTGACAAATGGAGCTCAGGGGCACTGCAATTCACAAACCTGCAGAGTTATAAATGAGAACTCTCGTCCACAAATATATTGAGGGAAGGCAACGAAGAGGATTTGAAAGCAAGGCAGAATTGCAGGAAACAGATTTCAGGAGGTAGATTCGACTCTCCTTGAAAGCACATGAAAAGCGGCAAAGCGTTGACAATGAGGCCCTTGGCCAAAAAGGGCGTATGCGTTTTTTCCTGAATATATTCAGGAAAAAACGCATACGCCCTTTTTGGCCAACCAAGCAAGCCAGAAAGGCAAATCGGCGCTACAAAGAAGTCTCGCTTGCCAGCGGTCAAAAGGGCCATGCTGAAAAAAGTGTAAAAACCAGAAATGCAGGACAGGCCATGGAGACATGGGAGCCTTGCTACGCTGATGGGCGGGATGGAAATTGCCAACAGCCACTCTGGAGAAGTGTACGCTGCGTCCTGAAACATGTAATAGACACAGCTGAGAGAGCATAGGGCACTTCCACTCATGGGCGTAGAAATCGGGAAACCTAAAAATCAACAAGACACAGGCACCCCAAAGTTTAGGGCTGCTCTGTTTCCAGAACCTCCACTTCGGTACACCTTAAATATCCCAGGAAAGAGAAAAATGGATAAAGAGTTGTGGTACTTATGCACAATGGAATATCACTCAGCCATGAAATCAGTGTCATAAGGCTAGTAGCAGCATGATGAGTGGATTTAGGGACGATGACTCTAGGTGAAGTAAGTCACACAGAAAAGGACACTTATCCTAAGATATCACTTATAGAGGGAATGTCAAAATCGCTACACCTGAACTGAATACCAAAACAGAACAGAGTCACACATTTAGAAAACACACTATGGCTGCTTAACGGGAAAGGTGAGGTGGGGTGATGCATAAAACAAGGGTTTGAAATTAGCTCAGATACCGTTCCAGAAGCCACATATGTAATAGACAAGACCTACTCCCTGCTCAGTGAACTGGACTCAACACCCCCTATTCACCGCCCAACAATATATCTGACTAGGAAGAGTCTTAAAACCTATGTATTGATATCTCTCTGGAAGTGAATCAAGAGGGTGTAAAGCGGCATAAACACAGCAGGGAAAAGCAGCTAAACCCCATTATAAAAATAGATTACTTAAAAAAAAACCCATAAAACAAAGACAGTGAAAGAGAGAGAAATTCTTACAAAATCCGTTCAGGGGCTCTGATGCAACTGGATTGACCATATCTAGACCCACAGCTGGATGAGACAGAAGGCTGGACACTCTTGGGGCTGAGAGGATTGGTGAGGTTGGGTGAGCAAACGCAGACCCTTTAAAGTAATACTGCGTGGTACCCATGCCATGGGTCCCAAATCTCCAGGTTCAAGGGCATCTTCCTACATCGAAAACATGCCTGGGAAACCCAGAAGATGGTACACCGTGTGATCGGGAAAGGTTTCTAAAACGCACCTCATTTCTCCTCTCCTTGTGCTCGGGTTCGCCATTCCAGCCGCTTCACTAACAATCTCCCTACTTGGAGAATCAGCACCGTAGACCTCCTGTTTCGTACAGGTCGCAATTTGTCCTGAGGATGAACGGGAAGAGGGGGAACCAATGAGAGACTAGCTCTAGGTGTTGGGACAGGCACAGGTCACTCAATATTCCCATCAGGAAGAAGAATGAACCACAGGCTCAGCCTGCCCCCCGGAACCATAATAGGGCCTGAAGCAATCCTGCGCTTTTGCAGCCAGCTCCCAAAAAAGCGAGTTGACAAATGGAGCTCAGGGGCACTGCAATTCACAAACATGCAGAGTTATAAATGATAACTCTCGTCCACAAATATATTGAGGGAAGGCAACGAAGAGGATTTGAAAGAAAGGCAGAATTGAGGGAAACAGTTTTTAGGAGGTAGATACGACTCGCCTTGAAAGCACATGAAAAGCGGCAAAGCGTTGACAATGAGGCCCTTGGCCAAAAAGGGCGTATGCGTTTTTTCCTGAATATATTCAGGAAAAAACGCATACGCCCTTTTAGGGCCAACCAAGCAAGCCGGAAAGGCAAATCGGCGCTACAAAGAAGTCTCGCTTGCCAGCGGTCAAAAGGGCCATGCTGAAAAAAGTGTAAAAACCAGAAATGCAGGACAGGCCATGGAGACATGGGAGCCTTGCTACGCTGATGGGCGGGATGGAAATTGCCAACAGCCACTCTGGAGAAGTGTACGCTGCGTCCTGAAACATGTAATACACACAGCTGAGAGAGCATAGGGCACTTCCACTCATGGGCGTAGAAATCGGGAAACCTAAAAATCAACAAGACACAGGCACCCCAAAGTATAGGGCTGCTCTGTTTCCAGAACCTCCACTTCGGTACACCTTAAATATCCCAGGAAAGAGAAAACTGGATAAAGAAGTTGTGGTACTTATGCACAATGGAATATCACTCAGCCATGAAATCAGTGTCATAAGGCTAGTAGCAGCATGATGAGTGGATTTAGGGACGATGACTCTAGGTGAAGTAAGTCACACAGAAAAGGACACTTATCCTAAGATATCACTTAGAGAGGGAATGTCAAAATCGCTACACCTGAACTGAATTCCAAAACAGAACAGAGTCACACATTTAGAAAACACACTATGGCTGCTTAACGGGAAAGGTGAGGTGGGGTGATGCATAAAACAAGGGTTTCAAATTAGCTCAGATACCGTTCCAGAAGCCAAATATGTAATAGACAAGACCTACTCCCTGCTCAGTGAACTGGACTCAACACCCCCTATTCACCGCCCAAGAATATATCTGACTAGGAAGAGTCTTAAAACCTATGTATTGATATCTCTCTGGAAGTGAATCAAGAGGGTGTAAAGCGGCATAAACACAGCAGGGAAAAGCAGCTAAACCCCATTATAAAAATAGATTACTTAAAAAAACAACCCATAAAACAAAGACAGTGAAAGAGAGAGAAATTCTTACAAAATCCGTTCAGGGGCTCTGATGCAACTGGATTGACCATATCTAGACCCACAGCTGGATGAGACAGAAGGCTGGACACTCTTGGGGCTGAGAGGATTGGTGAGGTTGGTTGACCCAATGCAGACCCGTTAAAGTAATAGTGCGTGGTACCCAAGCCATGGGTCCCAAATCTCCAGGTTCAAGGGCATCTTCCTACATCGAAAACATGCCTGGGAAACCCAGAAGATGGTACACCGTGTGATCGGGAAAGGTTTCTAAAACGCACCTCATTTCTCCTCTCCTTGTGCTCGGGTTCGCCATTCCAGCCACTTAACTAACAATCTCCCTACTTGGAGAATCAGCACCGTTGACCTCCTGTTTCGTACAGGTCGCAATTTGTCCTGAGGATGAACGGGAAGAGGGGGAACCAATGAGAGACTAGCTCTAGGTGTTGGGACAGGCACAGGTCACTCTATTTTCCCATCAGGAAGAAGAATGAACCACAGGCTCAGCCTGCCCCCCGGAACCAGAATAGGGCCTGAAGCAATCCTGCGCTTTTGCGGCCAGCTCCCAAAAAAGCGAGTTGACAAATGGAGCTCAGGGGCACTGCAATTCACAAACCTGCAGAGTTATAAATGATAACTCTCGTCCACAAATATATTGAGGGAAGGCAACGAAGAGGATTTGAAAGCAAGGCAGAATTGCAGGAAACAGATTTCAGGAGGTAGATTCGACTCGCCTTGAAAGCACATGAAAAGCGGCAAAGCGTTGACAATGATGCCCTTGGCCAAAAAGGGCGTATGCGTTTTTTCCTGAATATATTCAGGAAAAAACGCATACGCCCTTTTTGGCCAACCAAGCAAGCCGGAAAGGCAAATCGGCGCTACAAAGAAGTCTCGCTTGCCAGCGGTCAAAAGGGCCATGCTGAAAAAAGTGTAAAAACCAGAAATGCAGGACAGGCCATGGAGACATGGGAGCCTTGCTACGCTGATGGGCGGGATGGAAATTGCCAACAGCCACTCTGCAGAAGTGTACGCTGCGTCCTGAAACATGTAATAGACACAGCTGAGAGAGCATAGGGCACTTCCACTCATGGGCGTAGAAATCGGGAAACCTAAAAATCAACAAGACACAGGCACCCCAAAGTTTAGGGCTGCTCTGTTTCCAGAACCTCCACTTCGGTACACCTTAAATATCCCAGGAAAGAGAAAAATGAATAAAGAAGTTGTGGTACTTATGCACAATGGAATATCACTCAGCCATGAAATCAGTGTCATAAGGCTAGTAGCAGCATGATGAGTGGATTTAGGGACGATGACTCTAGGTGAAGTAAATCACACAGAAAAGGACACTTATCCTAAGATATCACTTATAGAGGGAACGTCAAAATCGCTACACCTGAACTGAATTCCAAAACAGAACAGAGTCACACATTTAGAAAACACACTATGGCTTCTTAACGGGAAAGGTGAGGTGGGGTGATGCATGAAACAAGGGTTTCAAATTAGCTCAGATACCGTTCCAGAAGCCACATATGTAATAGACAAGATCTACTCCCTGCTCAGTGAACTGGACTCAACACCCCCTATTCACCGCCCAAGAATATATCTGACTAGGAAGAGTCTTAAAACCTATGTATTGATATCTCTCTGGAAGTGAATCAAGAGGGTGTAAAGCGGCATAAACACAGCAGGGAAAAGCAGCTAAACCCCATTATAAAAATAGATTACTTAAAAAAAAACCCATAAAACAAAGACAGTGAAAGAGAGAGAAATTCTTACAAAATCCGTTCAGGGGCTCTGATGCAACTGGATTGACCATATCTAGACCCACAGCTGGATGAGACAGAAGGCTGGACACTCTTGGGGCTGAGAGGATTGGTGAGGTTGGGTGAGCAAACGCAGACCCTTTAAAGTAATAGTGCGTGGTACCCATGCCATGGGTCCCAAATCTCCAGGTTCAAGGGCATCTTCCTACATCGAAAACATGCCTGGGAAACCCAGAAGATGGTACACCGTGTGATCGGGAAAGGTTTCTAAAACGCACCTCATTTCTCCTCTCCTTGTGCTCGGGTTCGCCATTCCAGCCGCTTCACTAACAATCTCCCTACTTGGAGAATCAGCACCGTTGACCTCCTGTTTCGTACAGGTCGCAATTTGTCCTGAGGATGAACGGGAAGAGGGGGAACCAATGAGAGACTAGCTCTAGGTGTTGGGACAGGCACAGGTCACTCTATTTTCCCATCAGGAAGAAGAATGAACCAGAGGCTCAGCCTGCCCCCCGGAACCAGAATAGGGCCTGAAGCAATCCTGCGCTTTTGCGGCCAGCTCCCAAAAAAGCGAGTTGACAAATGGAGCTCAGGGGCACTGCAATTCACAAACCTGCAGAGTTATAAATGAGAACTCTCGTCCACAAATATATTGAGGGAAGGCAACGAAGAGGATTTGAAAGCAAGGCAGAATTGCAGGAAACAGATTTCAGGAGGTAGATTCGACTCTCCTTGAAAGCACATGAAAAGCGGCAAAGCGTTGACAATGAGGCCCTTGGCCAAAAAGGGCGTATGCGTTTTTTCCTGAATATATTCAGGAAAAAACGCATACGCCCTTTTTGGCCAACCAAGCAAGCCAGAAAGGCAAATCGGCGCTACAAAGAAGTCTCGCTTGCCAGCGGTCAAAAGGGCCATGCTGAAAAAAGTGTAAAAACCAGAAATGCAGGACAGGCCATGGAGACATGGGAGCCTTGCTACGCTGATGGGCGGGATGGAAATTGCCAACAGCCACTCTGGAGAAGTGTACGCTGCGTCCTGAAACATGTAATAGACACAGCTGAGAGAGCATAGGGCACTTCCACTCATGGACATAGAAATCGGGAAACCTAAAAATCAACAAGACACAGGCACCCCAAAGTTTAGGGCTGCTCTGTTTCCAAGAACCTCCACTTCGGTACACCTTAAATATCCCAGGAAAGAGAAAACTGGATAAAGAAGTTGTGGTACTTATGCACAATGGAATATCACTCAGCCATGAAATCAGTGTCATAAGGCTAGTAGCAGCATGATGAGTGGATTTAGGGACGATGACTCTAAGTGAAGTAAGTCACACAGAAAAGGACACTTATCCTAAGATATCACTTAGAGAGGGAATGTCAAAATCGCTACACCTGAACTGAATTCCAAAACAGAACAGAGTCACACATTTAGAAAACACACTATGGCTGCTTAACGGGAAAGGTGAGGTGGGGTGATGCATAAAACAAGGGTTTCAAATTAGCTCAGATACCGTTCCAGAAGCCACATATGTAATAGACAAGACCTACTCCCTGCTCAGTGAACTGGACTCAACACCCCCTATTCACCGCCCAAGAATATATCTGACTAGGAAGAGTCTTAAAACCTATGTATTGATATCTCTCTAGAAGTGAATCAAGAGGGTGTAAAGCGGCATAAACACAGCAGGGAAAAGCAGCTAAACCCCATTATAAAAATAGATTACTTAAAAAAAACCCATAAAACAAAGACAGTGAAAGAGAGAGAAATTCTTACAAAATCCGTTCAGGGGCTCTGATGCAACTGGATTGACCATATCTAGACCCACAGCTGGATGAGACAGAAGGCTGGACACTCTTGGGGCTGAGAGGATTGGTGAGGTTGGGTGAGCAAACGCAGACCCTTTAAAGTAATAGTGCGTGGTACCCATGCCATGGGTCCCAAATCTCCAGGTTCAAGGGCATCTTCCTACATCGAAAACATGCCTGGGAAACCCAGAAGATGGTACACCGTGTGATCGGGAAAGGTTTCTAAAACGCACCTCATTTCTCCTCTCCTTGTGCTCGGGTTCGCCATTCCAGCCGCTTCACTAACAATCTCCCTACTTGGAGAATCAGCACCGTTGACCTCCTGTTTCGTACAGGTCGCAATTTGTCCTGAGGATGAACGGGAAGAGGGGGAACCAATGAGAGACTAGCTCTAGGTGTTGGGACAGGCACAGGTCACTCTATTTTCCCATCAGGAAGAAGAATGAACCACAGGCTCAGCCTGCCCCCCGGAACCAGAATAGGGCCTGAAGCAATCCTGCGCTTTTGCGGCCAGCTCCCAAAAAAGCGAGTTGACAAATGGAGCTCAGGGGCACTGCAATTCACAAACCTGCAGAGTTATAAATGAGAACTCTCGTCCACAAATATATTGAGGGAAGGCAACGAAGAGGATTTGAAAGCAAGGCAGAATTGCAGGAAACAGATTTCAGGAGGTAGATTCGACTCTCCTTGAAAGCACATGAAAAGCGGCAAAGCGTTGACAATGAGGCCCTTGGCCAAAAAGGGCGTATGCGTTTTTTCCTGAATATATTCAGGAAAAAACGCATACGCCCTTTTTGGCCAACCAAGCAAGCCAGAAAGGCAAATCGGCGCTACAAAGAAGTCTCGCTTGCCAGCGGTCAAAAGGGCCATGCTGAAAAAAGTG
Source organism: Eubalaena glacialis (assembly GCF_028564815.1). NCBI lineage: Eukaryota > Metazoa > Chordata > Mammalia > Artiodactyla > Balaenidae > Eubalaena > Eubalaena glacialis. The sequence continues at coordinate 73,680,110 of NC_083716.1, forward strand.
TAAAAACCAGAAATGCAGGACAGGCCATGGAGACATGGGAGCCTTGCTACGCTGATGGGCGGGATGGAAATTGCCAACAGCCACTCTGGAGAAGTGTACGCTGCGTCCTGAAACATGTAATAGACACAGCTGAGAGAGCATAGGGCACTTCCACTCATGGACATAGAAATCGGGAAACCTAAAAATCAACAAGACACAGGCACCCCAAAGTTTAGGGCTGCTCTGTTTCCAAGAACCTCCACTTCGGTACACCTTAAATATCCCAGGAAAGAGAAAACTGGATAAAGAAGTTGTGGTACTTATGCACAATGGAATATCACTCAGCCATGAAATCAGTGTCATAAGGCTAGTAGCAGCATGATGAGTGGATTTAGGGACGATGACTCTAAGTGAAGTAAGTCACACAGAAAAGGACACTTATCCTAAGATATCACTTAGAGAGGGAATGTCAAAATCGCTACACCTGAACTGAATTCCAAAACAGAACAGAGTCACACATTTAGAAAACACACTATGGCTGCTTAACGGGAAAGGTGAGGTGGGGTGATGCATAAAACAAGGGTTTCAAATTAGCTCAGATACCGTTCCAGAAGCCACATATGTAATAGACAAGACCTACTCCCTGCTCAGTGAACTGGACTCAACACCCCCTATTCACCGCCCAAGAATATATCTGACTAGGAAGAGTCTTAAAACCTATGTATTGATATCTCTCTAGAAGTGAATCAAGAGGGTGTAAAGCGGCATAAACACAGCAGGGAAAAGCAGCTAAACCCCATTATAAAAATAGATTACTTAAAAAAAAACCCATAAAACAAAGACAGTGAAAGAGAGAGAAATTCTTACAAAATCCGTTCAGGGGCTCTGATGCAACTGGATTGACCATATCTAGACCCACAGCTGGATGAGACAGAAGGCTGGACACTCTTGGGGCTGAGAGGATTGGTGAGGTTGGGTGAGCAAACGCAGACCCTTTAAAGTAATAGTGCGTGGTACCCATGCCATGGGTCCCAAATCTCCAGGTTCAAGGGCATCTTCCTACATCGAAAACATGCCTGGGAAACCCAGAAGATGGTACACCGTGTGATCGGGAAAGGTTTCTAAAACGCACCTCATTTCTCCTCTCCTTGTGCTCGGGTTCGCCATTCCAGCCGCTTCACTAACAATCTCCCTACTTGGAGAATCAGCACCGTTGACCTCCTGTTTCGTACAGGTCGCAATTTGTCCTGAGGATGAACGGGAAGAGGGGGAACCAATGAGAGACTAGCTCTAGGTGTTGGGACAGGCACAGGTCACTCTATTTTCCCATCAGGAAGAAGAATGAACCACAGGCTCAGCCTGCCCCCCGGAACCAGAATAGGGCCTGAAGCAATCCTGCGCTTTTGCGGCCAGCTCCCAAAAAAGCGAGTTGACAAATGGAGCTCAGGGGCACTGCAATTCACAAACCTGCAGAGTTATAAATGAGAACTCTCGTCCACAAATATATTGAGGGAAGGCAACGAAGAGGATTTGAAAGCAAGGCAGAATTGCAGGAAACAGATTTCAGGAGGTAGATTCGACTCTCCTTGAAAGCACATGAAAAGCGGCAAAGCGTTGACAATGAGGCCCTTGGCCAAAAAGGGCGTATGCGTTTTTTCCTGAATATATTCAGGAAAAAACGCATACGCCCTTTTTGGCCAACCAAGCAAGCCAGAAAGGCAAATCGGCGCTACAAAGAAGTCTCGCTTGCCAGCGGTCAAAAGGGCCATGCTGAAAAAAGTGTAAAAACCAGAAATGCAGGACAGGCCATGGAGACATGGGAGCCTTGCTACGCTGACGGGCGGGATGGAAATTGCCAACAGCCACTCTGGAGAAGTGTACGCTGCGTCCTGAAACATGTAATAGACACAGCTGAGAGAGCATAGGGCACTTCCACTCATGGACATAGAAATCGGGAAACCTAAAAATCAACAAGACACAGGCACCCCAAAGTTTAGGGCTGCTCTGTTTCCAAGAACCTCCACTTCGGTACACCTTAAATATCCCAGGAAAGAGAAAACTGGATAAAGAAGTTGTGGTACTTATGCACAATGGAATATCACTCAGCCATGAAATCAGTGTCATAAGGCTAGTAGCAGCATGATGAGTGGATTTAGGGACGATGACTCTAAGTGAAGTAAGTCACACAGAAAAGGACACTTATCCTAAGATATCACTTAGAGAGGGAATGTCAAAATCGCTACACCTGAACTGAATTCCAAAACAGAACAGAGTCACACATTTAGAAAACACACTATGGCTGCTTAACGGGAAAGGTGAGGTGGGGTGATGCATAAAACAAGGGTTTCAAATTAGCTCAGATACCGTTCCAGAAGCCACATATGTAATAGACAAGACCTACTCCCTGCTCAGTGAACTGGACTCAACACCCCCTATTCACCGCCCAAGAATATATCTGACTAGGAAGAGTCTTAAAACCTATGTATTGATATCTCTCTGGAAGTGAATCAAGAGGGTGTAAAGCGGCATAAACACAGCAGGGAAAAGCAGCTAAACCCCATTATAAAAATAGATTACTTAAAAAAAAACCCATAAAACAAAGACAGTGAAAGAGAGAGAAATTCTTACAAAATCCGTTCAGGGGCTCTGATGCAACTGGATTGACCATATCTAGACCCACAGCTGGATGAGACAGAAGGCTGGACACTCTTGGGGCTGAGAGGATTGGTGAGGTTGGGTGAGCAAACGCAGACCCTTTAAAGTAATAGTGCGTGGTACCCATGCCATGGGTCCCAAATCTCCAGGTTCAAGGGCATCTTCCTACATCGAAAACATGCCTGGGAAACCCAGAAGATGGTACACCGTGTGATCGGGAAAGGTTTCTAAAACGCACCTCATTTCTCCTCTCCTTGTGCTCGGGTTCGCCATTCCAGCCGCTTCACTAACAATCTCCCTACTTGGAGAATCAGCACCGTTGACCTCCTGTTTCGTACAGGTCGCAATTTGTCCTGAGGATGAACGGGAAGAGGGGGAACCAATGAGAGACTAGCTCTAGGTGTTGGGACAGGCACAGGTCACTCTATTTTCCCATCAGGAAGAAGAATGAACCACAGGCTCAGCCTGCCCCCCGGAACCAGAATAGGGCCTGAAGCAATCCTGCGCTTTTGCGGCCAGCTCCCAAAAAAGCGAGTTGACAAATGGAGCTCAGGGGCACTGCAATTCACAAACCTGCAGAGTTATAAATGAGAACTCTCGTCCACAAATATATTGAGGGAAGGCAACGAAGAGGATTTGAAAGCAAGGCAGAATTGCAGGAAACAGATTTCAGGAGGTAGATTCGACTCGCCTTGAAAGCACATGAAAAGCGGCAAAGCGTTGACAATGAGGCCCTTGGCCAAAAAGGGCGTATGCGTTTTTTCCTGAATATATTCAGGAAAAAACGCATACGCCCTTTTTGGCCAACCAAGCAAGCCGGAAAGGCAAATCGGCGCTACAAAGAAGTCTCGCTTGCCAGCGGTCAAAAGGGCCATGCTGAAAAAAGTGTAAAAACCAGAAATGCAGGACAGGCCATGGAGACATGGGAGCCTTGCTACGCTGATGGGCGGGATGGAAATTGCCAACAGCCACTCTGGAGAAGTGTACGCTGCGTCCTGAAACATGTAATAGACACAGCTGAGAGAGCATAGGGCACTTCCACTCATGGACATAGAAATCGGGAAACCTAAAAATCAACAAGACACAGGCACCCCAAAGTTTAGGGCTGCTCTGTTTCCAAGAACCTCCACTTCGGTACACCTTAAATATCCCAGGAAAGAGAAAACTGGATAAAGAAGTTGTGGTACTTATGCACAATGGAATATCACTCAGCCATGAAATCAGTGTCATAAGGCTAGTAGCAGCATGATGAGTGGATTTAGGGACGATGACTCTAAGTGAAGTAAGTCACACAGAAAAGGACACTTATCCTAAGATATCACTTAGAGAGGGAATGTCAAAATCGCTACACCTGAACTGAATTCCAAAACAGAACAGAGTCACACATTTAGAAAACACACTATGGCTGCTTAACGGGAAAGGTGAGGTGGGGTGATGCATAAAACAAGGGTTTCAAATTAGCTCAGATACCGTTCCAGAAGCCACATATGTAATAGACAAGACCTACTCCCTGCTCAGTGAACTGGACTCAACACCCCCTATTCACCGCCCAAGAATATATCTGACTAGGAAGAGTCTTAAAACCTATGTATTGATATCTCTCTGGAAGTGAATCAAGAGGGTGTAAAGCGGCATAAACACAGCAGGGAAAAGCAGCTAAACCCCATTATAAAAATAGATTACTTAAAAAAAAACCCATAAAACAAAGACAGTGAAAGAGAGAGAAATTCTTACAAAATCCGTTCAGGGGCTCTGATGCAACTGGATTGACCATATCTAGACCCACAGCTGGATGAGACAGAAGGCTGGACACTCTTGGGGCTGAGAGGATTGGTGAGGTTGGGTGAGCAAACGCAGACCCTTTAAAGTAATAGTGCGTGGTACCCATGCCATGGGTCCCAAATCTCCAGGTTCAAGGGCATCTTCCTACATCGAAAACATGCCTGGGAAACCCAGAAGATGGTACACCGTGTGATCGGGAAAGGTTTCTAAAACGCACCTCATTTCTCCTCTCCTTGTGCTCGGGTTCGCCATTCCAGCCGCTTCACTAACAATCTCCCTACTTGGAGAATCAGCACCGTTGACCTCCTGTTTCGTACAGGTCGCAATTTGTCCTGAGGATGAACGGGAAGAGGGGGAACCAATGAGAGACTAGCTCTAGGTGTTGGGACAGGCACAGGTCACTCTATTTTCCCATCAGGAAGAAGAATGAACCAGAGGCTCAGCCTGCCCCCCGGAACCAGAATAGGGCCTGAAGCAATCCTGCGCTTTTGCGGCCAGCTCCCAAAAAAGCGAGTTGACAAATGGAGCTCAGGGGCACTGCAATTCACAAACCTGCAGAGTTATAAATGAGAACTCTCGTCCACAAATATATTGAGGGAAGGCAACGAAGAGGATTTGAAAGCAAGGCAGAATTGCAGGAAACAGATTTCAGGAGGTAGATTCGATTCGCCTTGAAAGCACATGAAAAGCGGCAAAGCGTTGACAATGAGGCCCTTGGCCAAAAAGGGCGTATGCGTTTTTTCCTGAATATATTCAGGAAAAAACGCATACGCCGTTTTTGGCCAACCAAGCAAGCCAGAAAGGCAAATCGGCGCTACAAAGAAGTCTCGCTTGCCAGCGGTCAAAAGGGCCATGCTGAAAAAAGTGTAAAAACCAGAAATGCAGGACAGGCCATGGAGACATGGGAGCCTTGCTACGCTGATGGGCGGGATGGAAATTGCCAACAGCCACTCTGGAGAAGTGTACGCTGCGTCCTGAAACATGTAATAGACACAGCTGAGAGAGCATAGGGCACTTCCACTCATGGGCATAGAAATCGGGAAACCTAAAAATCAACAAGACACAGGCACCCCAAAGTTTAGGGCTGCTCTGTTTCCAAGAACCTCCACTTCGGTACACCTTAAATATCCCAGGAAAGAGAAAACTGGATAAAGAAGTTGTGGTACTTATGCACAATGGAATATCACTCAGCCATGAAATCAGTGTCATAAGGCTAGTAGCAGCATGATGAGTGGATTTAGGGACGATGACTCTAGGTGAAGTAAGTCACACAGAAAAGGACACTTATCCTAAGATATCACTTATAGAGGGAATGTCAAAATCGCTACACCTGAACTGAATTCCAAAACAGAACAGAGTCACACATTTAGAAAACACACTATGGCTGCTTAACGGGAAAGGTGAGGTGGGGTGATGCATAAAACAAGGGTTTCAAATTAGCTCAGATACCGTTCCAGAAGCCACATATGTAATAGACAAGACCTACTCCCTGCTCAGTGAACTGGACTCAACACCCCCTATTCACCGCCCAAGAATATATCTGACTAGGAAGAGTCTTAAAACCTATGTATTGATATCTCTCTGGAAGTGAATCAAGAGGGTGTAAAGCGGCATAAACACAGCAGGGAAAAGCAGCTAAACCCCATTATAAAAATAGATTACTTAAAAAAAAACCCATAAAACAAAGACAGTGAAAGAGAGAGAAATTCTTACAAAATCCGTTCAGGGGCTCTGATGCAACTGGATTGACCATATCTAGACCCACAGCTGGATGAGACAGAAGGCTGGACACTCTTGGGGCTGAGAGGATTGGTGAGGTTGGGTGAGCAAACGCAGACCCTTTAAAGTAATAGTGCGTGGTACCCATGCCATGGGTCCCAAATCTCCAGGTTCAAGGGCATCTTCCTACATCGAAAACATGCCTGGGAAACCCAGAAGATGGTACACCGTGTGATCGGGAAAGGTTTCTAAAACGCACCTCATTTCTCCTCTCCTTGTGCTCGGGTTCGCCATTCCAGCCCCTTCACTAACAATCTCCCTACTTGGAGAATCAGCACCGTTGACCTCCTGTTTCGTACAGGTCGCAATTTGTCCTGAGGATGAACGGGAAGAGGGGGAACCAATGAGAGACTAGCTCTAGGTGTTGGGACAGGCACAGGTCACTCTATTTTCCCATCAGGAAGAAGAATGAACCAGAGGCTCAGCCTGCCCCCCGGAACCAGAATAGGGCCTGAAGCAATCCTGCGCTTTTGCGGCCAGCTCCCAAATAAGCGAGTTGACAAATGGAGCTCAGGGGCACTGCAATTCACAAACCTGCAGAGTTATAAATGAGAACTCTCGTCCACAAATATATTGAGGGAAGGCAACGAAGAGGATTTGAAAGCAAGGCAGAATTGCAGGAAACAGATTTCAGGAGGTAGATTCGATTCGCCTTGAAAGCACATGAAAAGCGGCAAAGCGTTGACAATGAGGCCCTTGGCCAAAAAGGGCGTATGCGTTTTTTCCTGAATATATTCAGGAAAAAACGCATACGCCGTTTTTGGCCAACCAAGCAAGCCAGAAAGGCAAATCGGCGCTACAAAGAAGTCTCGCTTGCCAGCGGTCAAAAGGGCCATGCTGAAAAAAGTGTAAAAACCAGAAATGCAGGACAGGCCATGGAGACATGGGAGCCTTGCTACGCTGATGGGCGGGATGGAAATTGCCAACAGCCACTCTGGAGAAGTGTACGCTGCGTCCTGAAACATGTAATAGACACAGCTGAGAGAGCATAGGGCACTTCCACTCATGGGCATAGAAATCGGGAAACCTAAAAATCAACAAGACACAGGCACCCCAAAGTTTAGGGCTGCTCTGTTTCCAAGAACCTCCACTTCGGTACACCTTAAATATCCCAGGAAAGAGAAAACTGGATAAAGAAGTTGTGGTACTTATGCACAATGGAATATCACTCAGCCATGAAATCAGTGTCATAAGGCTAGTAGCAGCATGATGAGTGGATTTAGGGACGATGACTCTAGGTGAAGTAAGTCACACAGAAAAGGACACTTATCCTAAGATATCACTTATAGAGGGAATGTCAAAATCGCTACACCTGAACTGAATTCCAAAACAGAACAGAGTCACACATTTAGAAAACACACTATGGCTGCTTAACGGGAAAGGTGAGGTGGGGTGATGCATAAAACAAGGGTTTCAAATTAGCTCAGATACCGTTCCAGAAGCCACATATGTAATAGACAAGACCTACTCCCTGCTCAGTGAACTGGACTCAACACCCCCTATTCACCGCCCAAGAATATATCTGACTAGGAAGAGTCTTAAAACCTATGTATTGATATCTCTCTGGAAGTGAATCAAGAGGGTGTAAAGCGGCATAAACACAGCAGGGAAAAGCAGCTAAACCCCATTATAAAAATAGATTACTTAAAAAAAAACCCATAAAACAAAGACAGTGAAAGAGAGAGAAATTCTTACAAAATCCGTTCAGGGGCTCTGATGCAACTGGATTGACCATATCTAGACCCACAGCTGGATGAGACAGAAGGCTGGACACTCTTGGGGCTGAGAGGATTGGTGAGGTTGGGTGAGCAAACGCAGACCCTTTAAAGTAATAGTGCGTGGTACCCATGCCATGGGTCCCAAATCTCCAGGTTCAAGGGCATCTTCCTACATCGAAAACATGCCTGGGAAACCCAGAAGATGGTACACCGTGTGATCGGGAAAGGTTTCTAAAACGCACCTCATTTCTCCTCTCCTTGTGCTCGGGTTCGCCATTCCAGCCCCTTCACTAACAATCTCCCTACTTGGAGAATCAGCACCGTTGACCTCCTGTTTCGTACAGGTCGCAATTTGTCCTGAGGATGAACGGGAAGAGGGGGAACCAATGAGAGACTAGCTCTAGGTGTTGGGACAGGCACAGGTCACTCTATTTTCCCATCAGGAAGAAGAATGAACCACAGGCTCAGCCTGCCCCCCGGAACCAGAATAGGGCCTGAAGCAATCCTGCGCTTTTGCGGCCAGCTCCCAAATAAGCGAGTTGACAAATGGAGCTCAGGGGCACTGCAATTCACAAACCTGCAGAGTTATAAATGATAACTCTCGTCCACAAATATATTGAGGGAAGGCAACGAAGAGGATTTGAAAGCAAGGCAGAATTGCAGGAAACATATTTCAGGAGGTAGATACGACTCGCCTTGAAAGCACATGAAAAGCGGCAAAGCGTTGACAATGAGGCCCTTGGCCAAAAAGGGCGTATGCGTTTTTTCCTGAATATATTCAGGAAAAAACGCATACGCCCTTTTAGGGCCAACCAAGCAAGCCGGAAAGGCAAATCGGCGCTACAAAGAAGTCTCGCTTGCCAGCGGTCAAAAGGGCCATGCTGAAAAAAGTGTAAAAACCAGAAATGCAGGACAGGCCATGGAGACATGGGAGCCTTGCTACGCTGATGGGCGGGATGGAAATTGCCAACAGCCACTCTGGAGAAGTGTACGCTGCGTCCTGAAACATGTAATAGACACAGCTGAGAGAGCATAGGGCACTTCCACTCATGGGCGTAGAAATCGGGAAACCTAAAAATCAACAAGACACAGGCACCCCAAAGTTTAGGGCTGCTCTGTTTCCAGAACCTCCACTTCGGTACACCTTAAATATCCCAGGAAAGAGAATACTGGATAAAGAAATTGTGGTACTTATGCACAATGGAATATCACTCAGCCATGAAATCAGTGTCATAAGGCTAGTAGCAGCATGATGAGTGGATTTAGGGACGATGACTCTAGGTGAAGTAAGTCACACAGAAAAGGACACTTATCCTAAGATATCACTTAGAGAGGGAATGTCAAAATCGCTACACCTGAACTGAATTCCAAAACAGAACAGAGTCACACATTTAGAAAACACACTATGGCTGCTTAACGGGAAAGGTGAGGTGGGGTGATGCATAAAACAAGGGTTTCAAATTAGCTCAGATACCGTTCCAGAAGCCACATATGTATTAGACAAGACCTACTCCCTGCTCAGTGAACTGGACTCAACACCCCCTATTCACCGCCCAAGAATATATCTGACTAGGAAGAGTCTTAAAACCTATGTATTGATATCTCTCTGGAAGTGAATCAAGAGGGTGTAAAGCGGCATAAACACAGCAGGGAAAAGCAGCTAAACCCCATTATAAAAATAGATTACTTAAAAAAAAACCCATAAAACAAAGACAGTGAAAGAGAGAGAAATTCTTACAAAATCCGTTCAGGGGCTCTGATGCAACTGGATTGACCATATCTAGACCCACAGCTGGATGAGACAGAAGGCTGGACACTCTTGGGGCTGAGAGGATTGGTGAGGTTGGGTGAGCAAACGCAGACCCTTTAAAGTAATAGTGCGTGGTACCCATGCCATGGGTCCCAAATCTCCAGGTTCAAGGGCATCTTCCTACATCGAAAACATGCCTGGGAAACCCAGAAGATGGTACACCGTGTGATCGGGAAAGGTTTCTAAAACGCACCTCATTTCTCCTCTCCTTGTGCTCGGGTTCGCCATTCCAGCCCCTTCACTAACAATCTCCCTACTTGGAGAATCAGCACCGTTGACCTCCTGTTTCGTACAGGTCGCAATTTGTCCTGAGGATGAACGGGAAGAGGGGGAACCAATGAGAGACTAGCTCTAGGTGTTGGGACAGGCACAGGTCACTCTATTTTCCCATCAGGAAGAAGAATGAACCACAGGCGCAGCCTGCCCCCCGGAACCAGAATAGGGCCTGAAGCAATCCTGCGCTTTTGCGGCCAGCTCCCAAATAAGCGAGTTGACAAATGGAGCTCAGGGGCACTGCAATTCACAAACCTGCAGAGTTATAAATGATAACTCTCGTCCACAAATATATTGAGGGAAGGCAACGAAGAGGATTTGAAAGCAAGGCAGAATTGCAGGAAACATATTTCAGGAGGTAGATACGACTCGCCTTGAAAGCACATGAAAAGCGGCAAAGCGTTGACAATGAGGCCCTTGGCCAAAAAGGGCGTATGCGTTTTTTCCTGAATATATTCAGGAAAAAACGCATACGCCCTTTTAGGGCCAACCAAGCAAGCCGGAAAGGCAAATCGGCGCTACAAAGAAGTCTCGCTTGCCAGCGGTCAAAAGGGCCATGCTGAAAAAAGTGTAAAAACCAGAAATGCAGGACAGGCCATGGAGACATGGGAGCCTTGCTACGCTGATGGGCGGGATGGAAATTGCCAACAGCCACTCTGGAGAAGTGTACGCTGCGTCCTGAAACATGTAATAGACACAGCTGAGAGAGCATAGGGCACTTCCACTCATGGGCGTAGAAATCGGGAAACCTAAAAATCAACAAGACACAGGCACCCCAAAGTTTAGGGCTGCTCTGTTTCCAGAACCTCCACTTCGGTACACCTTAAATATCCCAGGAAAGAGAATACTGGATAAAGAAATTGTGGTACTTATGCACAATGGAATATCACTCAGCCATGAAATCAGTGTCATAAGGCTAGTAGCAGCATGATGAGTGGATTTAGGGACGATGACTCTAGGTGAAGTAAGTCACACAGAAAAGGACACTTATCCTAAGATATCACTTAGAGAGGGAATGTCAAAATCGCTACACCTGAACTGAATTCCAAAACAGAACAGAGTCACACATTTAGAAAACACACTATGGCTGCTTAACGGGAAAGGTGAGGTGGGGTGATGCATAAAACAAGGGTTTCAAATTAGCTCAGATACCGTTCCAGAAGCCACATATGTATTAGACAAGACCTACTCCCTGCTCAGTGAACTGGACTCAACACCCCCTATTCACCGCCCAAGAATATATCTGACTAGGAAGAGTCTTAAAACCTATGTATTGATATCTCTCTGGAAGTGAATCAAGAGGGTGTAAAGCGGCATAAACACAGCAGGGAAAAGCAGCTAAACCCCATTATAAAAATAGATTACTTAAAAAAAAACCCATAAAACAAAGACAGTGAAAGAGAGAGAAATTCTTACAAAATCCGTTCAGGGGCTCTGATGCAACTGGATTGACCATATCTAGACCCACAGCTGGATGAGACAGAAGGCTGGACACTCTTGGGGCTGAGAGGATTGGTGAGGTTGGGTGAGCAAACGCAGACCCTTTAAAGTAATAGTGCGTGGTACCCATGCCATGGGTCCCAAATCTCCAGGTTCAAGGGCATCTTCCTACATCGAAAACATGCCTGGGAAACCCAGAAGATGGTACACCGTGTGATCGGGAAAGGTTTCTAAAACGCACCTCATTTCTCCTCTCCTTGTGCTCGGGTTCGCCATTCCAGCCCCTTCACTAACAATCTCCCTACTTGGAGAATCAGCACCGTTGACCTCCTGTTTCGTACAGGTCGCAATTTGTCCTGAGGATGAACGGGAAGAGGGGGAACCAATGAGAGACTAGCTCTAGGTGTTGGGACAGGCACAGGTCACTCTATTTTCCCATCAGGAAGAAGAATGAACCACAGGCGCAGCCTGCCCCCCGGAACCAGAATAGGGCCTGAAGCAATCCTGCGCTTTTGCGGCCAGCTCCCAAATAAGCGAGTTGACAAATGGAGCTCAGGGGCACTGCAATTCACAAACCTGCAGAGTTATAAATGATAACTCTCGTCCACAAATATATTGAGGGAAGGCAACGAAGAGGATTTGAAAGCAAGGCAGAATTGCAGGAAACATATTTCAGGAGGTAGATACGACTCGCCTTGAAAGCACATGAAAAGCGGCAAAGCGTTGACAATGAGGCCCTTGGCCAAAAAGGGCGTATGCGTTTTTTCCTGAATATATTCAGGAAAAAACGCATACGCCCTTTTAGGGCCAACCAAGCAAGCCGGAAAGGCAAATCGGCGCTACAAAGAAGTCTCGCTTGCCAGCGGTCAAAAGGGCCATGCTGAAAAAAGTGTAAAAACCAGAAATGCAGGACAGGCCATGGAGACATGGGAGCCTTGCTACGCTGATGGGCGGGATGGAAATTGCCAACAGCCACTCTGGAGAAGTGTACGCTGCGTCCTGAAACATGTAATAGACACAGCTGAGAGAGCATAGGGCACTTCCACTCATGGGCGTAGAAATCGGGAAACCTAAAAATCAACAAGACACAGGCACCCCAAAGTTTAGGGCTGCTCTGTTTCCAGAACCTCCACTTCGGTACACCTTAAATATCCCAGGAAAGAGAATACTGGATAAAGAAGTTGTGGTACTTATGCACAATGGAATATCACTCAGCCATGAAATCAGTGTCATAAGGCTAGTAGCAGCATGATGAGTGGATTTAGGGACGATGACTCTAGGTGAAGTAAGTCACACAGAAAAGGACACTTATCCTAAGATATCACTTAGAGAGGGAATGTCAAAATCGCTACACCTGAACTGAATTCCAAAACAGAACAGAGTCACACATTTAGAAAACACACTATGGCTGCTTAACGGGAAAGGTGAGGTGGGGTGATGCATAAAACAAGGGTTTCAAATTAGCTCAGATACCGTTCCAGAAGCCACATATGTATTAGACAAGACCTACTCCCTGCTCAGTGAACTGGACTCAACACCCCCTATTCACCGCCCAAGAATATATCTGACTAGGAAGAGTCTTAAAACCTATGTATTGATATCTCTCTGGAAGTGAATCAAGAGGGTGTAAAGCGGCATAAACACAGCAGGGAAAAGCAGCTAAACCCCATTATAAAAATAGATTACTTAAAAAAAACCCATAAAACAAAGACAGTGAAAGAGAGAGAAATTCTTACAAAATCCGTTCAGGGGCTCTGATGCAACTGGATTGACCATATCTAGACCCACAGCTGGATGAGACAGAAGGCTGGACACTCTTGGGGCTGAGAGGATTGGTGAGGTTGGGTGAGCAAACGCAGACCCTTTAAAGTAATAGTGCGTGGTACCCATGCCATGGGTCCCAAATCTCCAGGTTCAAGGGCATCTTCCTACATCGAAAACATGCCTGGGAAACCCAGAAGATGGTACACCGTGTGATCGGGAAAGGTTTCTAAAACGCACCTCATTTCTCCTCTCCTTGTGCTCGGGTTCGCCATTCCAGCCGCTTCACTAACAATCTCCCTACTTGGAGAATCAGCACCGTTGACCTCCTGTTTCGTACAGGTCGCAATTTGTCCTGAGGATGAACGGGAAGAGGGGGAACCAATGAGAGACTAGCTCTAGGTGTTGGGACAGGCACAGGTCACTCTATTTTCCCATCAGGAAGAAGAATGAACCACAGGCTCAGCCTGCCCCCCGGAACCAGAATAGGGCCTGAAGCAATCCTGCGCTTTTGCGGCCAGCTCCCAAAAAAGCGAGTTGACAAATGGAGCTCAGGGGCACTGCAATTCACAAACCTGCAGAGTTATAAATGATAACTCTCGTCCACAAATATATTGAGGGAAGGCAACGAAGAGGATTTGAAAGCAAGGCAGAATTGCAGGAAACAGATTTCAGGAGGTAGATTCGATTCGCCTTGAAAGCACATGAAAAGCGGCAAAGCGTTCCCAATGAGGCCCTTGGCCAAAAAGGGCGTATGCGTTTTTTCCTGAATATATTCAGGAAAAAACGCATACGCCCTTTTTGGCCAACCAAGCAAGCCGGAAAGGCAAATCGGCGCTACAAGAAGTCTCGCTTGCCAGCGGTCATAAGGGCCATGCTGAAAAAAGTGTAAAAACCAGAAATGCAGGACAGGCCATGGAGACATGGGAGCCTTGCTACGCTGATGGGCGGGATGGAAATTGCCAACAGCCACTCTGGAGAAGTGTACGCTGCGTCCTGAAACATGTAATAGACACAGCTGAGAGAGCATAGGGCACTTCCACTCATGGGCGTAGAAATCGGGAAACCTAAAAATCAACAAGACACAGGCACCCCAAAGTTTAGGGCTGCTCTGTTTCCAGAACCTCCACTTCGGTACACCTTAAATATCCCAGGAAAGAGAAAACTGGATAAAGAAGTTGTGGTACTTATGCACAATGGAATATCACTCAGCCATGAAATCAGTGTCATAAGGCTAGTAGCAGCATGATGAGTGGATTTAGGGACGATGACTCTAGGTGAAGTAAGTCACACAGAAAAGGACACTTATCCTAAGATATCACTTATAGAGGGAATGTCAAAATCGCTACACCTGAACTGAATTCCAAAACAGAACAGAGTCACACATTTAGAAAACACACTATGGCTGCTTAACGGGAAAGGTGAGGTGGGGTGATGCATAAAACAAGGGTTTCAAATTAGCTCAGATACCGTTCCAGAAGCCACATATGTAATAGACAAGACCTACTCCCTGCTCAGTGAACTGGACTCAACACCCCCTATTCACCGCCCAAGAATATATCTGACTAGGAATAGTCTTAAAACCTATGTATTGATATCTCTCTGGAAGTGAATCAAGAGGGTGTAAAGCGGCATAAACACAGCAGGGAAAAGCAGCTAAACCCCATTATAAAAATAGATTACTTAAAAAAAAAACCCATAAAACAAAGACAGTGAAAGAGAGAGAAATTCTTACAAAATCCGTTCAGGGGCTCTGATGCAACTGGATTGACCATATCTAGACCCACAGCTGGATGAGACAGAAGGCTGGACACTCTTGGGGCTGAGAGGATTGGTGAGGTTGGGTGAGCAAACACAGACCCTTTAAAGTAATACTGCGTGGTACCTATGCCATGGGTCCCAAATCTCCAAGTTCAAGGGCATCTTCCTACATCGAAAACATGCCTGGGAAACCCAGAAGATGGTACACCGTGTGATCGGGAAAGGTTTCTAAAACGCACCTCATTTCTCCTCTCCTTGTGCTCGGGTTCGCCATTCCAGCCGCTTCACTAACAATCTCCCTACTTGGAGAATCAGCACCGTAGACCTCCTGTTTCGTACAGGTCGCAATTTGTCCTGAGGATGAACGGGAAGAGGGGGAACCAATGAGAGACTAGCTCTAGGTGTTGGGACAGGCACAGGTCACTCTATTTTCCCATCAGGAAGAAGAATGAACCACAGGCTCAGCCTGCCCCCCGGAACCAGAATAGGGCCTGAAGCAATCCTGCGCTTTTGCGGCCAGCTCCCAAATAAGCGAGTTGACAAATGGAGCTCAGGGGCACTGCAATTCACAAACCTGCAGAGTTATAAATGATAACTCTCGTCCACAAATATATTGAGGGAAGGCAACGAAGAGGATTTGAAAGCAAGGCAGAATTGCAGGAAACATATTTCAGGAGGTAGATACGACTCGCCTTGAAAGCACATGAAAAGCGGCAAAGCGTTGACAATGAGGCCCTTGGCCAAAAAGGGCGTATGCGTTTTTTCCTGAATATATTCAGGAAAAAACGCATACGCCCTTTTAGGGCCAACCAAGCAAGCCGGAAAGGCAAATCGGCGCTACAAAGAAGTCTCACTTGCCAGCGGTCAAAAGGGCCATGCTGAAAAAAGTGTAAAAACCAGAAATGCAGGACAGGCCATGGAGACATGGGAGCCTTGCTACGCTGATGGGCGGGATGGAAATTGCCAACAGCCACTCTGGAGAAGTGTACGCTGCGTCCTGAAACATGTAATAGACACAGCTGAGAGAGCATAGGGCACTTCCACTCATGGGCGTAGAAATCGGGAAACCTAAAAATCAACAAGACACAGGCACCCCAAAGTTTAGGGCTGCTCTGTTTCCAGAACCTCCACTTCGGTACACCTTAAATATCCCAGGAAAGAGAATACTGGATAAAGAAGTTGTGGTACTTATGCACAATGGAATATCACTCAGCCATGAAATCAGTGTCATAAGGCTAGTAGCAGCATGATGAGTGGATTTAGGGACGATGACTCTAGGTGAAGTAAGTCACACAGAAAAGGACACTTATCCTAAGATATCACTTATAGAGGGAATGTCAAAATCGCTACACCTGAACTGAATTCCAAAACAGAACAGAGTCACACATTTAGAAAACACACTATGGCTGCTTAACGGGAAAGGTGAGGTGGGGTGATGCATAAAACAAGGGTTTCAAATTAGCTCAGATACCGTTCCAGAAGCCACATATGTATTAGACAAGACCTACTCCCTGCTCAGTGAACTGGACTCAACACCCCCTATTCACCGCCCAAGAATATATCTGACTAGGAAGAGTCTTAAAACCTATGTATTGATATCTCTCTGGAAGTGAATCAAGAGGGTGTAAAGCGGCATAAACACAGCAGGGAAAAGCAGCTAAACCCCATTATAAAAATAGATTACTTAAAAAAAAACCATAAAACAAAGACAGTGAAAGAGAGAGAAATTCTTACAAAATCCGTTCAGGGGCTCTGATGCAACTGGATTGACCATATCTAGACCCACAGCTGGATGAGACAGAAGGCTGGACACTCTTGGGGCTGAGAGGATTGGTGAGGTTGGGTGAGCAAACGCAGACCCTTTAAAGTAATAGTGCGTGGTACCCATGCCATGGGTCCCAAATCTCCAGGTTCAAGGGCATCTTCCTACATCGAAAACATGCCTGGGAAACCCAGAAGATGGTACACCGTGTGATCGGGAAAGGTTTCTAAAACGCACCTCATTTCTCCTCTCCTTGTGCTCGGGTTTGCCATTCCAGCCGCTTCACTAACAATCTCCCTACTTGGAGAATCAGCACCGTTGACCTCCTGTTTCGTACAGGTCGCAATTTGTCCTGAGGATGAACGGGAAGAGGGGGAACCAATGAGAGACTAGCTCTAGGTGTTGGGACAGGCACAGGTCACTCTATTTTCCCATCAGGAAGAAGAATGAACCACAGGCTCAGCCTGCCCCCCGGAACCAGAATAGGGCCTGAAGCAATCCTGCGCTTTTGCGGCCAGCTCCCAAAAAAGCGAGTTGACAAATGGAGCTCAGGGGCACTGCAATTCACAAACCTGCAGAGTTATAAATGATAACTCTCGTCCACAAATATATTGAGGGAAGGCAACGAAGAGGATTTGAAAGCAAGGCAGAATTGCAGGAAACAGTTTTCAGGAGGTAGATTCGACTCGCCTTGAAAGCACATGAAAAGCAGCAAAGCGTTGACAATGAGGCCCTTGGCCGAAAAGGGCGTATGCGTTTTTTCTTGAATATATTCAGGAAAAAACGCATACGCCCTTTTTGGCCAACCAAGCAAGCCGGAAAGGCAAATCGGCGCTACAAAGAAGTCTCGCTTGCCAGCGGTCAAAAGGGCCATGCTGAAAAAAGTGTAAAAACCAGAAATGCAGGACAGGCCATGGAGACATGGGAGCCTTGCTACGCTGATGGGCGGGATGGAAATTGCCAACAGCCACTCTGGAGAAGTGTACGCTGCGTCCTGAAACATGTAATAGACACAGCTGAGAGAGCATAGGGCACTTCCACTCATGGGCGTAGAAATCGGGAAACCTAAAAATCAACAAGACACAGGCACCCCAAAGTTTAGGGCTGCTCTGTTTCCAGAACCTCCACTTCGGTACACCTTAAATATCCCAGGAAAGAGAAAAATGGATAAAGAAGTTGTGGTACTTATGCACAAAGGAATATCACTCAGCCATGAAATCAGTGTCATATGGCTAGTAGCAGCATGATGAGTGGATTTAGGGACGATGACTCTAGGTGAAGTAAGTCACACAGAAAAGGACACTTATCCTAAGATATCACTTATAGAGGGAACGTCAAAATCGCTACACCTGAACTGAATTCCAAAACAGAACAGAGTCACACATTTAGAAAACACACTATGGCGTCTTAACGGGAAAGGTGAGGTGGGGTGATGCATAAAACAAGGGTTTCAAATTAGCTCAGATACCGTTCCAGAAGCCACATATGTAATAGACAAGACCTACTCCCTGCTCAGTGAACTGGACTCAACACCCCCTATTCACGGCCCAAAAATATATCTGACTAAGAAGAGTCTTAAAACCTATGTATTGATATATCTCTGGAAGTGAATCAAGAGGGTGTAAAGCGGCATAAACACAGCAGGGAAAAGCAGCTAAACCCCATTATAAAAAGAGATTACTTAAAAAAAAACCCATAAAACAAAGACAGTGAAAGGGAGAGAAATTCTTACAAAATCCGTTCAGGGGCTCTGATGCAACTGGATTGACCATATCTAGACCCACAGCTGGATGAGACAGAAGGCTGGACACTCTTGGGGCTGAGAGGATTGGTGAGGTTGGGTGAGCAAACGCAGACCCTTTAAAGTAATAGTGCGTGGTACCCAAGCCATGGGTCCCAAATCTCCAGGTTCAAGGGCATCTTCCTACATCGAAAACATGCCTGGGAAACCCAGAAGATGGTACACCGTGTGATCGGGAAAGGTTTCTAAAACGCACCTCATTTCTCCTCTCCTTGTGCTCGGGTTCGCCATTCCAGCCACTTAACTAACAATCTCCCTACTTGGAGAATCAGCACCGTTGACCTCCTGTTTCGTACAGGTCGCAATTTGTCCTGAGGATGAACGGGAAGAGGGGAAACCAATGAGAGACTAGATCTAGGTGTTGGGACAGGCACAGGTCACTCTATTTTCCCATCAGGAAGAAGAATGAACCCCAGGCTCAGCCTGCCCCCCGGAACCAGAATAGGGCTTGAAGCAATCTTGCGCTTTTGCGGCCAGCTCCCAAAAAAGCGAGTTGACAAATGGAGCTCAGGGGCACTGCAATTCACAAACCTGTAGAGTTATAAATGATAACTCTCGTCCACAAATATATTGAGGGAAGGCAACGAAGAGGATTGGAAAGCAAGGCAGAATTGCAGGAAACAGATTTCAGGAGGTAGATTCGACTCGCCTTGAAAGCACATGAAAAGCGGCAAAGCGTTGACAATGAGGCCCTTGGCCAAAAAGGGCGTATGCGTTTTTTCCTGAATATATTCAGGAAAAAACGCATACGCCCTTTTTGGCCAACCAAGCAAGCCGGAAAGGCAAATCGGCGCTACAAAGAAGTCTCGCTTGCCAGCGGTCAAAAGGGCCATGCTGAAAAAAGTGTAAAAACCAGAAATGCAGGACAGGCCATGGAGACATGGGAGCCTTGCTACGCTGATGGGCGGGGTGGAAATTGCCAACAGCCACTCTGGAGAAGTGTACGCTGCGTCCTGAAACATGTAATAAACACAGCTTAGAGAGCATAGGGCACTTCCACACATGGGCGTAGAAATCGGGAAACCTAAAAATCAACAAGACACAGGCACCCCAAAGTTTAGGGCTGCTCTGTTTCCAAGAACCTCCACTTCGGTACACCTTAAATATACCAGGAAAGAGAAAAATGGATAAAGAAGTTGTGGTACTTATGCACAATGGAATATCACTCAGCCATGAAATCAGTGTCATAAGGCTAGTAGCAGCATAATGAGTGGATTTAGGGACGATGACTCTAAGTGAAGTAAGTCACACAGAAAAGGACACTTATCCTAAGATATCACTTATAGAGGGAATGTCAAAATCGCTACACCTGAACTGAATTCCAAAACAGAACAGAGTCACACATTTAGAAAACACACTATGGCTGCTTAACGGGAAAGGTGAGGTGGGGCGATGCATAAAACAAGGGTCTGAAATTAGCTCAGATACCGTTCCAGAAGCCAAATATGTAATAGACAAGACCTACTCCCTGCTCAGGGAACTGGACTCAACACCCCCTATTCACCGCCCAAGAATATATCTGCCTAGTAAGAGTCTTAAAACCTAAGTATTGATATCTCTCTAGAAGTGAATCAAGAGGGTGTAAAGCGGCATATACACAGCAGGGAAAAGCAGCTAAACCCCATTATAAAAATAAATTACTTAACAAAAAAACCCATAAAACAAAGACAGTGAAAGAGAGAGAAATGCTTACAAAATCCATTCAGGGGCTCTGATGCAACCTGGATTGACCATATCTAGACCCACAGCTGGATGAGACAAAAGGCTGGACACTCTTGGGGCTGAGAGGATTGGTGAGGTTGGGTGAGCAAACGCAGACCCTTTAAAGTAATACTGCGTGGTATCCATGCCATGGGTCCCAAACCTCCAGGTTCAAGGGCATGTTCCTACATCGAAAACATGCCTGGGAAACCCAGAAGATGGTACACCGTGTGAACGGGAAAGGTTTTAAACCCACCTCATTTCTCCTCTCCTTGTGCTCGGGTTTGCCATTCCAGCCGCTTCACTAACAATCTCCCTACTTGGAGAATCAGCACCGTTGACCTCCTGTTTCGTACAGGTCGCAATTTTTCCTGAGGATGAACGGGAAGAGGGGAAACCAATGAGAGACTAGATCTAGGTGTTGGGACAGGCACAGGTCACTCTATTTTCCCATCAGGAAGAAGAATGAACCCCAGGCTCAGCCTGCCCCCTGGAACCAGAATAGGGCTTGAAGCAATCTTGCGCTTTTGCGGCCAGCTCCCAAAAAAGCGAGTTGACAAATGGAGCTCAGGGGCACTGCAATTCACAAACCTGTAGAGTTATAAATGATAACTCTCGTCCACAAATATATTGAGGGAAGGCAACGAAGAGGATTGGAAAGCAAGGCAGAATTGCAGGAAACAGATTTCAGGAGGTAGATTCGACTCGCCTTGAAAGCACAGGAAAAGCGGCAAAGCGTTGACAATGAGGCCCTTGGCCAAAAAGGGCGTATGCGTTTTTTCCTGAATATATTCAGGAAAAAACGCATACGCCCTTTTTGGCCAACCAAGCAAGCCGGAAAGGCAAATCGGCGCTACAAAGAAGTCTCTCTTGCCAGCGGTCAAAAGGGCCATGCTGAAAAAAGTGTAAAAACCAGAAATGCAGGACAGGCCATGGAGACATGGGAGCCTTGCTACGCTGATGGGCGGGGTGGAAATTGCCAACAGCCACTCTGGAGAAGTGTACGCTGCGTCCTGAAACATGTAATAAACACAGCTTAGAGAGCATAGGGCACTTCCACTCATGGGCGTAGAAATCGGGAAACCTAAAAATCAACAAGACACAGGCACCCCAAAGTTTAGGGCTGCTCTGTTTCCAAGAACCTCCACTTCGGTACACCTTAAATATCCCAGGAAAGAGAAAAATGGATAAAGAAGTTGTGGTACTTATGCACAATGGAATATCACTCAGCCATGAAATCAATGTCCTAAGGCTAGTAGCAGCATAATGAGTGGATTTAGGGACGATGACTCTAAGTGAAGTAAGTCACACAGAAAAGGACACTTATCCTAAGATATCACTTATAGAGGGAATGTCAAAAGCGCTACACCTGAACTGAATTCCAAAACAGAACAGAGTCACACATTTAGAAAACACACTATGGCTGCTTAACGGGAAAGGTGAGGTGGGGCGATGCATAAAACAAGGGTCTGAAATTAGCTCAGATACCGTTCCAGAAGCCAAATATGTAATAGACAAGACCTACTCCCTGCTCAGTGAACTGGACTCAACACCCCCTATTCACCGCCCAAGAATATATCTGCCTAGTAAGAGTCTTAAAACCTATGTATTGATATCTCTCTAGAAGTGAATCAAGAGGGTGTAAAGCGGCATATACACAGCAGGGAAAAGCAGCTAAACCCCATTATAAAAATAGACTACTTTAAAAAAAACCCCATAAAACAAAGACAGTGAAAGAGAAATTCTTACAAAATCCGTTCAGGGGCTCTGATGCAACCTGGATTGACCATATCTAGACCCACAGCTGGATGAGACATAAGGCTTGACACTGTTGGGGCTGAGAGGATTGGTGAGGTTGGGTGAGCTAACGCAGACCCTTTAAAGTAATACTGCGTGGTACCCATGCCATGGCTCCCAAATCTCCAGATTCAGGGGCCATCTTCCTACATCGAAAACATGCCTGGCAAACCCAGAAGATGGTACACCGTGTGATCGGGAAAGGTTTCTGAAACGCACCTCATTTCTCCTCTCCTTGTGCTCGGTTTCGCCATTCCAGCCGCTTCACTAACAATCTCCCTACTTGGAGAATCAGCACCGTTGACCTCCTGTTTCGTACAGGTCGCAATTTGTCCTGAGGATGAACGGGAAGAGGGGGATCCAATGAGAGACTAGCTCTAGGTGTTGCGACAGGCACAGGTCACTCTATTTTCCCATCAGGAAGAAGAATGAACCACAGGCTCAGCCTGCTCCGCGGAACAAGAATATGGCCTGAAGCAATCCTGCGCTTTTGCGGCCAGCTCCCAAAAAAGCGAGTTGACAAATGGAGCTCAGGGGCACTGCAATTCACAAACCTGCACAGTTATAAATGATAACTCTCCTCCACAAATATATTGAGGGAAGGCAACGAAGAGGATTTGAAAGCAAGGCAGAATTGCAGGAAACAGATTTCAGGAGGTAGATTCGACTCGCCTTGAAAGCACATGAAAAGCGGCAAAGCGTTGACAATGATGCCCTTGGCCAAAAAGGGCGTATGCGTTTTTTCCTGAATATATTCAGGAAAAAACGCATACGCCCTTTTTGGCCAACCAAGCAAGCCGGAAAGGCAAATCGGCGCTACAATGAAGTCTCCTTGCCAGCGGTCAACAGGGCCATGCTGAAAAAAGTGTAAAAACCAGAAATGCAGGACAGGCCATGGAGACATGGGAGCCTTGCTACGCTGATGGGTGGGGTGGAAATTGTCAAGAGCCACTCTGGAGAAGTGTACGCTGCGTCCGGAAACATGTAATAGACACAGCTTAGAGAGCATAGCACACTTCCACTCATGGGCATAGAAATCGGGAAACCTAAAAATCAACAAGACACAGGCACCCCAAAGTTTAGGGCTGCTCTGTTTCCAAGAACCTCCACTTCGGTACACCTTAAATATCCCAGGAAATAGAAAAATGGATAAAGAAGTTGTGGTACTTATGCACAATGGAATATCACTCAGCCATGAAATCAGTGTCATAAGTCTAGTAGCAGCATGATGAGTGGATTTAGGGACGATGACTCTAAGTGAAGTAAGTCACACAGAAAAGGACACTTATCCTAAGATATCACTTATAGAGGGAATGTCAAAATCGCTACACCTGAACTGAATTCCAAAACAGAACAGAGTCACACATTTAGAAAACACACTATGGCTGCTTGACGGGAAAGGTGAGGTGGGGCGATGCATAAAACAAGGGTTCGAAATTAGATCAGATACCGTTCCAGAAGCCAAATATGTAATAGACAAGACCTACTCCCTGCTCAGGGAACTAGACTCAACACCCCCTATTCACCGCCCAAGAATATATCTGACTAGGAAGAGTCTTAAAACCTATGTATTGATATCTCTCTGGAAGTGAATCAAGAGGGTGTAAAGCGGCATAAACACAGCAGGGAAAAGCAGCTAAACCCCATTATAAAAATAGATTACTTAAAAAAAAACGCATAAAACAAAGACAGTGAAAGAGAGAGAAATTCTTACAAAATCCGTTCAGGGGCTCTGATGCAACCTGGATTGACCATATCTAGACCCACACCTGGATGAGACTAAGGTTGGACACTCTTGGGGCTGAGAGGATTGGTGAGGTTGGGTGAGCAAACGCAGACCCTTTATAGTAATAGTGCGTGGTACCCATGCCATGGGTCCCAAATCTCCAGGTTCAAGGGCATCTTCCTACATCGAAAACATGCCTGGGAAACCCAGAAGATGGTACACCGTGTGATCGGGAAAGGTTTCTAAAACGCACCTCATTTCTCCTCTCCTTGTGCTCGGGTTCGCCATTCCAGCCGCTTCACTAACAATCTCCCTACTTGGAGAATCAGCACCGTTGACCTCCTGTTTCGTACAGGTCGCAATTTTTCCTGAGGATGAACGGGAAGAGGGGAAACCAATGAGAGACTAGCTCTAGGTGTTGCGACAGGCACAGGTCACTCTATTTTCCCATCAGGAAGAAGAATGAACCCCAGGCTCAGCCTGCCCCCCGGAACCAGAATAGGGCTTGAAGCAATCCTGCGCTTTTGCGGCCAGCTCCCAAAAAAGCGAGTTGACAAATGGAGCTCAGGGGCACAGCAATTCACAAACCTGCAGAGTTATAAATGATAACTCTCGTCCACAAATATATTGAGGGAAGGCAACGAAGAGGATTTGAAAGCAAGGCAGAATTGCAGGAAACAGATTTCAAGAGGTAGATTCGACTCGCCTTGAAAGCACATGAAAAGCGGCAAAGCGTTGACAATGATGCCCTTGGCCAAAAAGGGCGTATGCGTTTTTTCCTGAATATATTGAGGAAAAAACGCATACGCCCTTTTTGGCCAACCAAGCAAGCCGGAAAGGCAAATCGGCGCTACAAAGAAGTCTCGCTTGCCAGCGGTCAAAAGGGCCATGCTGAAAAAAGTGTAAAAACCAGAAATGCAGGACAGGCCATGGAGACATGGGAGCCTTGCTACACTGATGGGTGGGGTGGAAATTGCAAAGAGCCACTCTGGAGAAGTGTACGCTGCGTCCGGAAACATGTAATAGACACAGCTTAGAGAGCATAGGGCACTTCCACTCATGGGCGTAGAAATCGGGAAACCTAAAAATCAACAAGACACAGGCACCCCAATGTTTAGGGCTGCTCTGTTTCCAAGAACCTCCACTTCGGTACACCTTAAATATCCCAGGAAAGAGAAAAATGGATAAAGAAGTTGTGGTACTTATGCACAATGGAATATCACTCAGCCATGAAATCAGTGTCATAAGGCTAGTAGCAGCATGATGAGTGGATTTAGGGACGATGACTCTAAGTGAAGTAAGTCACACAGAAAAGGACACTTATCCTAAGATATCACTTATAGAGGGAATGTCAAAAGTGCTACACCTGAACTGAATTCCAAAACAGAACAGAGTCACACATTTAGAAAACACACTATGGCTGCTTAACGGGAAAGGTGAGGTGGGGCGTAGCATAAAACAAGGGTTTGAAATTAGCTCAGATACCGTTCCACAAGCGAAATATGTAATAGACAAGACCTACTCCCTGCTCAGTGAACTGGACTCAACGCCCCCTATTCACCGCCCAAGAATATATCTGACTAGTAAGAGTCTTAAAACCTATGTATTGATATCTCTCTGGAAGTGAATCAACAGGGTGTAAAGCGGCATAAACACAGCAGGGAAAAGCAGCTAAACCCCATTATAAAAATAGACTACTTAAAAAAAAACCCCATAAAACAAAGACAGTGAAAGAGAAATTCTTACAAAATCCGTTCAGGGGCTCTGATGCAACCTGGATTGACCATATCTACACCCACAGCTGGATGAGACATAAGGCTGGACACTCTTGGGGCTGAGAGGATTGGTGAGGTTGGGTGAGCAAACGCAGACCCTTTAAAGTAATACTGCGTGGTACCCATGCCATGGCTCCCAAATCTCCAGATTCAGGGGCCATCTTCCTACATCGAAAACATGCCTGGCAAACCCAGAAGATGGTACACCGTGTGATCGGGAAAGGTTTCTGAAACGCACCTCATTTCTCCTCTCCTTGTGCTCGGTTTCGCCATTCCAGCCGCTTCACTAACAATCTCCCTACTTGGAGAATCAGCACCGTTGACCTCCTGTTTCGTACAGGTCGCAATTTTTCCTGAGGATGAACGGGAAGAGGGGGAACCAATGAGAGACTTGCTCTAGGTGTTGCGACAGGCACAGGTCACTCTATTTTCCCATCAGGAAGAAGAATGAACCACAGGATCAGCCTGCTCCGCGGAACAAGAATAGGGCCTGAAGCAATCCTGCGCTTTTGCGGCCAGCTCCCAAAAAAGCGAGTTGACAAATTGAGCTCAGGGGCACTGCAATTCACAAACCTGCACAGTTATAAATGATAACTCTCGTCCACAAATATATTGAGGGAAGGCAACGAAGAGGATTGGAAAGCAAGGCAGAATTGCAGGAAACAGATTTCAGGAGGTAGATTCGACTCGCCTTGAAAGCACATGAAAAGCGGCAAAGCGTTGACAATGAGGCCCTTGGCCAAAAAGGGCGTATGCGTTTTTTCCTGAATATATTCAGGAAAAAACGCATACGCCCTTTTTGGCCAACCAAGCAAGCCGGAAAGGCAAATCGGCGCTACAAAGAAGTCTCCTTGCCAGCGGTCAAAAGGGCCATGCTGAAAAAAGTGTAAAAACCAGAAATGCAGGACAGGCCATGGAGACATGGGAGCCTTGCTACGCTGATGGGTGGGGTGGAAATTGTCAAGAGCCACTCTGGAGACGTGTACGCTGCGTCCGGAAACATGTAATAAACACAGCTTAGAGAGCATAGCACACTTCCACTCATGGGCATAGAAATCGGGAAACCTAAAAATCAACAAGACACAGGCACCTCAAAGTTTAGGGCTGCTCTGTTTCAAGAACCTCCACTTCGGTACACCTTAAATATCCCAGGAAAGAGAAAAATGGATAAAGAAGTTGTGGTACTTATGCATAATGGAATATCACTCAGCCATGAAATCAGTGTCATAAGTCTAGTAGCAGCATGATGAGTGGATTTAGGGACGATGACTCTAAGTGAAGTAAGTCACACAGAAAAGGACACTTATCCTAAGATATCACTTATAGAGGGAATGTCAAAATCGCTACACCTGAACTGAATTCCAAAACAGAACAGAGTCACACATTTAGAAAACACACTATGGCTGCTTGACGGGAAAGGTGAGGTGGGGCGATGCAGAAAACAAGGGTTCGAAATTAGCTCAGATACCGTTCCAGAAGCCAAATATGTAATAGACAAGACCTACTCCCTGCTCAGTGAACTAGACTCAACACCCCCTATTCACCGGCCAAGAATATATCTGACTAGGAAGAGTCTTAAAACCTATGTATTGATATCTCTCTGGAAGTGAATCAAGAGGGTGTAAAGCGGCATAAACACAGCAGGGAAAAGCAGCTAAACCCCATTATAAAAATAGATTACTTAAAAAAAAACGCATAAAACAAAGACAGTGAAAGAGAGAGAAATTCTTACAAAATCCGTTCAGGGGCTCTGATGCAACCTGGATTGACCATATCTAGACCCACACCTGGATGAGACTAAGGTTGGACACTCTTGGGGCTGAGAGGATTGGTGAGGTTGGGTGAGCAAACGCAGACCCTTTATAGTAATACTGCGTGGTACCCATGCCATGGGTCCCAAATCTCCAGGTTCAAGGGCATCTTCCTACATCGAAAACATGCCTGGGAAACCCAGAAGATGGTACACCGTGTGATCGGGAAAAGTTTCTAAAACACACCTCATTTCTCCTCTCCTTGTGCTCGGGTTCGCCATTCCAGCCGCTTCACTAACAATCTCCCTACTTGGAGAATCAGCACCGTTGACCTCCTGTTTCGTACAGGTCGCAATTTGTCCTGAGGATGAACGGGAAGAGGGGGAACCAATGAGAGACTAGCTCTAGGTGTTGCGACAGGCACAGGTCACTCTATTTTCCCATCAGGAAGAAGAATGAACCTCAGGCTCAGCCTGCCCCCCGGAACCAGAATAGGGCCTGAAGCAATCCTGCGCTTTTGCGGCCAGCTCCCAAAAAAGCGAGTTGACAAATGGAGCTCAGGGGCACAGCAATTCACAAACCTGCAGAGTTATAAATGATAACTCTCGTCCACAAATATATTGAGGGAAGGCAACGAAGAGGATTTGAAAGCAAGGCAGAATTGCAGGAAAGAGATTTCAAGAGGTAGATTCGGCTCGCCTTGAAAGCACATGAAAAGCGGCAAAGCGTTGACAATGATGCCCTTGGCCAAAAAGGGCGTATGCGTTTTTTCCTGAATATATTCAGGAAAAAACGCATACGCCCTTTTTGGCCAACCAAGCAAGCCGGAAAGGCAAATCGGCGCTACAAAGAAGTCTCGCTTGCCAGCGGTCAAAAGGGCCATGCTGAAAAAAGTGTAAAAACCAGAAATGCAGGACAGGCCATGGAGACATGGGAGCCTTGCTACGCTGATGGGCGGGGTGGAAATTGCCAACAGCCACTCTGGAGAAGTGTACGCTGCGTCCTGAAACATGTAATAAACACAGCTTAGAGAGCATAGGGCACTTCCACTCATGGGCATAGAAATCGGAAAACCTAAAAATCAACAAGACACAGGCACCCCAAAGTTTAGGGCTGCTCTGTTTCCAAGAACCTCCACTTCGGTACACCTTAAATATCCCAGGAAAGAGAAAAATGGATAAAGAAGTTGTGGTACTTATGCACAATGGAATATCACTCAGCCATGAAATCAGTGTCATAAGTCTACTAGCAGCATGATGAGTGGATTTAGGGACGATGACTCTAAGTGAAGTAAATCACACAGAAAAGGACACTTATCCTAAGATATCACTTATAGAGGGAATGTCAAAAGCGCTACACCTGAACTGAATTCCAAAACAGAAGAGTCACACATTTAGAAAACACACTATGGCTGCTTGACGGGAAAGGTGAGGTGGGGCGATGCATAAAACAAGGGTTTGAAATTAGCTCAGATACCGTTCCAGAAGCCAAATATGTAATAGACAAGACCTACTCCCTGCTCAGTGAACTGGACTCAACGCCCCCTATTCACCGCCCAAGAATATATCTGACTAGTAAGAGTCTTAAAACCTATGTATTGATATCTCTCTGGAAGTGAATCAACAGGGTGTAAAGCGGCATAAACACAGCAGGGAAAAGCAGCTAAACCCCATTATAAAAATAGACTACTTAAAAAAAAACCCCATAAAACAAAGACAGTGAAAGAGAAATTCTTACAAAATCCGTTCAGGGGCTCTGATGCAACCTGGATTGACCATATCTACACCCACAGCTGGATGAGACATAAGGCTGGACACTCTTGGGGCTGAGAGGATTGGTGAGGTTGGGTGAGCAAACGCAGACCCTTTAAAGTAATACTGCGTGGTACCCATGCCATGGCTCCCAAATCTCCAGATTCAGGGGCCATCTTCCTACATCGAAAACATGCCTGGCAAACCCAGAAGATGGTACACCGTGTGATCGGGAAAGGTTTCTGAAACGCACCTCATTTCTCCTCTCCTTGTGCTCGGTTTCGCCATTCCAGCCGCTTCACTAACAATCTCCCTACTTGGAGAATCAGCACCGTTGACCTCCTGTATCGTACAGGTCGCAATTTTTCCTGAGGATGAACGGGAAGAGGGGGAACCAATGAGAGACTTGCTCTAGGTGTTGCGACAGGCACAGGTCACTCTATTTTCCCATCAGGAAGAAGAATGAACCACAGGATCAGCCTGCTCCGCGGAACAAGAATAGGGCCTGAAGCAATCCTGCGCTTTTGCGGCCAGCTCCCAAAAAAGCGAGTTGACAAATTGAGCTCAGGGGCACTGCAATTCACAAACCTGCACAGTTATAAATGATAACTCTCGTCCACAAATATATTGAGGGAAGGCAACGAAGAGGATTGGAAAGCAAGGCAGAATTGCAGGAAACAGATTTCAGGAGGTAGATTCGACTCGCCTTGAAAGCACATGAAAAGCGGCAAAGCGTTGACAATGAGGCCCTTGGCCAAAAAGGGCGTATGCGTTTTTTCCTGAATATATTCAGGAAAAAACGCATACGCCCTTTTTGGCCAACCAAGCAAGCCGGAAAGGCAAATCGGCGCTACAAAGAAGTCTCCTTGCCAGCGGTCAAAAGGGCCATGCTGAAAAAAGTGTAAAAACCAGAAATGCAGGACAGGCCATGGAGACATGGGAGCCTTGCTACGCTGATGGGTGGGGTTGAAATTGTCAAGAGCCACTCTGGAGAAGTGTACGCTGCGTCCGGAAACATGTAATAAACACAGCTTAGAGAGCATAGCACACTTCCACTCATGGGCATAGAAATCGGGAAACCTAAAAATCAACAAGACACAGGCACCTCAAAGTTTAGGGCTGCTCTGTTTCAAGAACCTCCACTTCGGTACACATTAAATATCCCAGGAAAGAGAAAAATGGATAAAGAAGTTGTGGTACTTACGCATAATGGAATATCACTCAGCCATGAAATCAGTGTCATAAGTCTAGTAGCAGCATGATGAGTGGATTTAGGGACGATGACTCTAAGTGAAGTAAGTCACACAGAAAAGGACACTTATCCTAAGATATCACTTATAGAGGGAATGTCAAAATCGCTACACCTGAACTGAATTCCAAAACAGAACAGAGTCACACATTTAGAAAACACACTATGGCTGCTTGACGGGAAAGGTGAGGTGGGGCGATGCATAAAACAAGGGTTCGAAATTAGCTCAGATACCGTTCCAGAAGCCAAATATGTAATAGACAAGACCTACTCCCTGCTCAGTGAACTAGACTCAACACCCCCTATTCACCGGCCAAGAATATATCTGACTAGGAAGAGTCTTAAAACCTATGTATTGATATCTCTCTGGAAGTGAATCAAGAGGGTGTAAAGCGGCATAAACACAGCAGGGAAAAGCAGCTAAACCCCATTATAAAAATAGATTACTTAAAAAAAAACGCATAAAACAAAGACAGTGAAAGAGAGAGAAATTCTTACAAAATCCGTTCAGGGGCTCTGATGCAACCTGGTTTGACCATATCTAGACCCACACCTGGATGAGACTAAGGTTGGACACTCTTGGGGCTGAGAGGATTGGTGAGGTTGGGTGAGCAAACGCAGACCCTTTATATTAATACTGCGTGGTACCCATGCCATGGGTCCCAAATCTCCAGGTTCAAGGGCATCTTCCTACATCGAAAACATGCCTGGGAAACCCAGAAGATGGTACACCGTGTGATCGGGAAAAGTTTCTAAAACACACCTCATTTCTCCTCTCCTTGTGCTCGGGTTCGCCATTCCAGCCGCTTCACTAACAATCTCCCTACTTGGAGAATCAGCACCGTTGACCTCCTGTTTCGTACAGGTCGCAATTTGTCCTGAGGATGAACGGGAAGAGGGGGAACCAATGAGAGACTAGCTCTAGGTGTTGCGACAGGCACAGGTCACTCTATTTTCCCATCAGGAAGAAGAATGAACCTCAGGCTCAGCCTGCCCCCCGGAACCAGAATAGGGCCTGAAGCAATCCTGCGCTTTTGCGGCCAGCTCCCAAAAAAGCGAGTTGACAAATGGAGCTCAGGGGCACAGCAATTCACAAACCTGCAGAGTTATAAATGATAACTCTCGTCCACAAATATATTGAGGGAAGGCAACGAAGAGGATTTGAAAGCAAGGCAGAATTGCAGGAAACAGTTTTCAGGAGGTAGATTCGACTCGCCTTGAAAGCACATGAAAAGCGGCAAAGCGTTGACAATGAGGCCCTTGGCCAAAAAGGGCGTATGCGTTTTTTCCTGAATATATTCAGGAAAAAACGCATACGCCCTTTTTGGCCAACCAAGCAAGCCGGAAAGGCAAATCGGCGCTACAAAGAAGTCTCGCTTGCCAGCGGTCAAAAGGGCCATGCTGAAAAAATTGTAAAAACCAGAAATGCAGGACAGGCCATGGAGACATGGGAGCCTTGCTACGCTGATGGGCGGGATGGAAATTGCCAACAGCCACTCTGGAGAAGTGTACGCTGCGTCCTGAAACATGTAATAGACACAGCTGAGAGAGCATAGGGCACTTCCACTCATGGGCGTAGAAATCGGGAAACCTAAAAATCAACAAGACACAGGCACCCCAAAGTTTAGGGCTGCTCTGTTTCCAAGAACCTCCACTTCGGTACACCTTAAATATCCCAGGAAAGAGAAAACTGGATAAAGAATTTGTGGTACTTATGCACAATGGAATATCACTCAGCCATGAAATCAGTGTCATAAGGCTAGTAGCAGCATGATGAGTGGATTTAGGGACGATGACTCTAGGTGAAGTAAGTCACACAGAAAAGGACACTTATCCTAAGATATCACTTATAGAGGGAATGTCAAAATCGCTACACCTGAACTGAATTCCAAAACAGAACAGAGTCACACATTTAGAAAACACACTATGGCTGCTTAACGGGAAAGGTGAGGTGGGGTGATGCATAAAACAAGGGTTTGAAATTAGCTCAGATAACGTTCCAGAAGCCACATATGTAATAGACAAGACCTACTCCCTGCTCAGTGAACTGGACTCAACACCCCCTATTCACCGCCCAAGAATATATCTGACTAGGAAGAGTCTTAAAACCTATGTATTGATATCTCTCTGGAAGTGAATCAAGAGGGTGTAAAGCGGCATAAACACAGCAGGGAAAAGCAGCTAAACCCCATTATAAAAATAGATTACTTAAAAAAAACCCATAAAACAAAGACAGTGAAAGAGAGAGAAATTCTTACAAAATCCGTTCAGGGGCTCTGATGCAACTGGATTGACCATATCTAGACCCACAGCTGGATGAGACAGAAGGCTGGACACTCTTGGGGCTGAGAGGATTGGTGAGGTTGGGTGAGCAAACGCAGACCCTTTAAAGTAATAGTGCGTGGTACCCATGCCATGGGTCCCAAATCTCCAGGTTCAAGGGCATCTTCCTACATCGAAAACATGCCTGGGAAACCCAGAAGATGGTACACCGTGTGATCGGGAAAGGTTTCTAAAACGCACCTCATTTCTCCTCTCCTTGTGCTCGGGTTCGCCATTCCAGCCGCTTCACTAACAATCTCCCTACTTGGAGAATCAGCACAGTAGACCTCCTGTTTCGTACAGGTCGCAATTTGTCCTGAGGATGAATGGGAAGAGGGGGAACCAATGAGAGACTAGCTCTAGGTGTTGGGACAGGCACAGGTCACTCTATTTTCCCATCAGGAAGAAGAATGAACCACAGGCTCAGCCTGCCCCCCGGAACCAGAATAGGGCCTGAAGCAATCCTGCGCTTTTGCGGCCAGCTCCCAAAAAGGCGAGTTGACAAATGGAGCTCAGGGGCACTGCAATTCACAAACCTGCAGAGTTATAAATGAGAACTCTCGTCCACAAATATATTGAGGGAAGGCAACGAAGAGGATTTGAAAGCAAGGCAGAATTGCAGGAAACAGATTTCAGGAGGTAGATTCGACTCGCCTTGAAAGCACATGAAAAGCGGCAAAGCGTTGACAATGAGGCCCTTGGCCAAAAAGGGCGTATGCGTTTTTTCCTAAATATATTCAGGAAAAAACGCATACGCCCTTTTTGGCCAACCAAGCAAGCCGGAAAGGCAAATCGGCGCTACAAAGAAGTCTCGCTTGCCAGCGGTCAAAAGGGCCATGCTGAAAAAAGTGTAAAAACCAGAAATGCAGGACAGGCCATGGAGACATGGGAGCCTTGCTACGCTGATGGGCGGGATGGAAATTGCCAACAGCCACTCTGAAGAAGTGTACGCTGCGTCCTGAAACATGTAATAGACACAGCTGAGAGAGCATAGGGCACTTCCACTCATGGGCGTAGAAATCGGGAAACCTAAAAATCAACAAGACACAGGCACCCCAAAGTTTAGGGCTGCTCTGTTTCCAAGAACCTCCACTTCGGTATACCTTAAATATCCCAGGAAAGAGAAAAATGGATAAAGAGTTGTGGTACTTATGCACAATGGAATATCACTCAGCCATGAAATCAGTGTCATAAGGCTAGTAGCAGCATGATGAGTGGATTTAGGGACGATGACTCTAGGTGAAGTAAGTCACACAGAAAAGGACACCTATCCTATGATATCACTTATAGAGGGAATGACAAAATCGCTACACCTGAACTGAATACCAAAACAGAACAGAGTCACACATTTAGAAAACACACTATGGCTGCTTAACGGGAAAGGTGAGGTGGGGTGATGCATAAAACAAGGGTTTGAAATTAGCTCAGATACCGTTCCAGAAGCCAAATATGTAATAGACAAGACCTACCCCCTGCTCAGTGAACTGGAATCAACACCACCTATTCACCACCCAAGAATATATCTGACTAGGAAGAGTCTTAAAACCTATGTATTGATATCTCTCTGGAAGTGAATCAAGAGGGTGTAAAGCGGCATAAACACAGCAGGGAAAAGCAGCTAAACCCCATTATAAAAATAGATTACTTAAAAAAAAAACCATTAAAACAAAGACAGTGAAAGAGAGAGAAATTCTTACAAAATCGGTTCAGGGGCTCTGATGCAACCTGGATTGACTATATCTAGACCCACAGCTGGATGAGACATAAGGCTGGACACTCTTGGGGCTGAGAGGATTGGTGAGGTTGGGTGAGCAAACGCAGACCCTTTAAAGTAATAGTGCGTGGTACCCATGCCATGGGTCCCAAATCTCCAGGTTCAAGGGCATCTTCCTACATCGAAAACATGCCTGGGAAACCCAGAAGATGGTACACCGTGTGATCGGGAAAGGTTTCTAAAACGCACCTCATTTCTCCTCTCCTTGTGCTCGGGTTCGCCATTCCAGCCGCTTCACTAACAATCTCCCTACTTGGAGAATCAGCACCGTTGACCTCCTGTTTCGTACAGGTCGCAATTTGTCCTGAGGATGAACGGGAAGAGGGGGAACCAATGAGAGACTAGCTCTAGGTGTTGGGACAGGCACAGGTCACTCTATTTTCCCATCAGGAAGAAGAATGAACCACAGGCTCAGCCTGCCCCCCGGAACCAGTATAGGGCCTGAAGCAATCCTGCGCTTTTGCGGCCAGCTCCCAAAAAAGCGAGTTGACAAATGGAGCTCAGGGGCACTGCAATTCACAAACATGCAGAGTTATAAATGATAACTCTCGTCCACAAATATATTGAGGGAAGGCAACGAAGAGGATTTGAAAGCAAGGCAGAATTGCAGGAAACAGATTTCAGGAGGTAGATTCGATTCGCCTTGAAAGCACATGAAAAGCGGCAAAGCGTTGACAATGAGGCCCTTGGCCAAAAAGGGCGTATGCGTTTTTTCCTGAATATATTCAGGAAAAAACGCATACGCCCTTTTTGGCCAACCAAGCAAGCCGGAAAGGCAAATCGGCGCTACAAAGAAGTCTCGCTTGCCAGCGGTCAAAAGGGCCATGCTGAAAAAAGTGTAAAAACCAGAAATGCAGGACAGGCCATGGAGACATGGGAGCCTTGCTACGCTGATCGGCGGGATGGAAATTGCCAACAGCCATTCTGGAGAAGTGTACGCTGCGTCCTGAAACATGTAATAGACACAGCTGAGAGAGCATAGGGCACTTCCACTCATGGGCGTAGAAATCGGGAAACCTAAAAATCAACAAGACACAGGCACCCCAAAGTTTAGGGCTGCTCTGTTTCCAAGAACCTCCACTTCGGTACACCTTAAATATACCAGGAAAGAGAAAAATGGATAAAGAGTTGTGGTACTTATGCACAATGGAATATCACTCAGCCATGAAATCAGTGTCATAAGGCTAGTAACAGCATGATGAGTGGATTTAGGGACGATGACTCTAGGTGAAGTAAGTCACACAGAAAAGGACACTTATCCTATGATATCACTTATAGAGGGAATGTCAAAATCGCTACACCTGAACTGAATTCCAAAACAGAACAGAGTCACACATTTAGAAAACACACTATGGCTGCTTAACGGGAAAGGTGAGGTGGGGTGATGCATAAAACAAGGGTTTCAAATTAGCTCAGATACCGTTCCAGAAGCCAAATATGTAATAGACAAGACCTACTCCCTGCTCAGTGAACTGGACTCAACACCCCCTATTCACCGCCCAAGAATATATCTGACTAGGAAGAGTCTTAAAACCTATGTATTGATATCTCTCTGGAAGTGAATCAAGAGGGTGTAAAGCGGCATAAACACAGCAGGGAAAAGCAGCTAAAGCCCATTATAAAAATAGATTACTTAAAAAAAAAACCCATAAAACAAAGACAGTGAAAGAGAGAGAAATTCTAACAAAATCGGTTCAGGGGCTCTGATGCAACCTGGATTGACCATATCTAGACCCACAGCTGGATGAGACAGAAGGCTGGACACTCTTGGGGCTGAGAGGATTGGTGAGGTTGGGTGAGCAAACGCATACCCTTTAAATAATAGTGCGTGGTACCCATGCCATGGGTCCCAAATCTCCAGGTTCAAGGGCATCTTCCTACATCGAAAACATGCCTGGGAAACCCAGAAGATGGTACACCCTGTGATCGGGAAAGGTTTCTAAAACGCACCTCATTTCTCCTCTCCTTGTGCTCGGGTTCGCCATTCCAGCCGCTTCACTAACAATCTCCCTACTTGGAGAATCAGCACCGTTGACCTCCTGTTTCGTACAGGTCGCAATTTGTCCTGAGGATGAACGGGAAGAGGGGGAACCAATGAGAGACTAGCTCTAGGTGTTGGGACAGGCACAGGTCACTCTATTTTCCCATCAGGAAGAAGAATGAACCACAGGCTCAGCCTGCCCCCCGGAACCAGTATAGGGCCTGAAGCAGTCCTGCGCTTTTGCGGCCAGCTCCCAAAAAAGCGAGTTGACAAATGGAGCTCAGGGGCACTGCAATTCACAAACATGCAGAGTTATAAATGATAACTCTCGTCCACAAATATATTGAGGGAAGGCAACGAAGAGGATTTGAAAGCAAGGCAGAATTGCAGGAAACAGATTTCAGGAGGTAGATTCGATTCGCCTTGAAAGCACATGAAAAGCGGCAAAGCGTTGACAATGAGGCCCTTGGCCAAAAAGGGCGTATGCGTTTTTTCCTGAATATATTCAGGAAAAAACGCATACGCCCTTTTTGGCCAACCAAGCAAGCCGGAAAGGCAAATCGGCGCTACAAAGAAGTCTCGCTTGTCAGCGGTCAAAAGGGCTATGCTGAAAAAAGTGTAAAAACCAGAAATGCAGGACAGGCCATGGAGACATGGGAGCCTTGCTACGCTGATGGGCGGGATGGAAATTGCCAACAGCCACTCTGGAGAAGTGTACGCTGCGTCCTGAAACATGTAATAGACACAGCTGAGAGAGCATAGGGCACTTCCACTCATGGGCGTAGAAATCGGGAAACCTAAAAATCAACAAGACACAGGCACCCCAAAGTTTAGGGCTGCTCTGTTTCCAGAAGCTCCACTTCGGTACACCTTAAATATCCCAGGAAAGAGAAAAATGGATAAAGAATTTGTGGTACTTATGCACAAAGGAATATCACTCAGCCATGAAATCAGTGTCATAAGGCTAGTAGCAGCATGATGAGTGGATTTAGGGACGATGACTCTAGGTGAAGTAAGTCACACAGAAAAGGACACTTATCCTAAGATATCACTTAGAGAGGGAATGTCAAAATCGCTACACCTGAACTGAATTCCAAAACAGAACAGAGTCACACATTTAGAAAACACACTATGGCTGCTTAACGGGAAAGGTGAGGTGGGGTGATGCATAAAACAAGGGTTTCAAATTAGCTCAGATACCGTTCCAGAAGCCACATATGTAATAGACAAGACCTACTCCCTGCTCAGTGAACTGGACTCAACACCCCCTATTCACCGCCCAAGAATATATCTGACTAGGAAGAGTCTTAAAACCTATGTATTGATATCTCTCTGGAAGTGAATCAAGAGGGTGTAAAGCGGCATAAACACAGCAGGGAAAAGCAGCTAAACCCCATTATAAAAATAGATTACTTAAAAAAAAACCCATAAAACAGAGACAGTGAAAGAGAGAGAAATTCTTACAAAATCCGTTCAGGGGCTCTGATGCAACCTGGATTGACCATATCTAGACCCACAGCTGGATGAGACAGAAGGCTGAACACTCTTGGGGCTGAGAGGATTGGTGAGGTTGGGTGAGCAAACGCAGACCCTTTAAAGTAATAGTGCGTGGTACCCATGCCATGGGTCCCAAATCTCCAGGTTCAAGGGCATCTTCCTACATCGAAAACATGCCTGGGAAACCCAGAAGATGGTACACCGTGTGATCGGGAAAGGTTTCTAAAACGCACCTCATTTCTCCTCTCCTTGTGCTCGGGTTCGCCATTCCAGCCGCTTCACTAACAATCTCCCTACTTGGAGAATCAGCACCGTTGACCTCCTGTTTCGTACAGGTCGCAATTTGTCCTGAGGATGAACGGGAAGAGGGGGAACCAATGAGAGACTAGCTCTAGGTGTTGGGACAGGCACAGGTCACTCTATAGTCCCATCAGGAAGAAGAATGAACCACAGGCTCAGCCTGCCC
Source organism: Eubalaena glacialis (assembly GCF_028564815.1). Classification (NCBI taxonomy): domain Eukaryota; kingdom Metazoa; phylum Chordata; class Mammalia; order Artiodactyla; family Balaenidae; genus Eubalaena; species Eubalaena glacialis. The sequence goes on from NC_083716.1 coordinate 73,718,421, forward strand.
CCCGGAACCAGAATACGACGTGAAGCAATCCTGCGCTTTTGCGGCCAGCTCCCGAAAAAGCGAGTTGACAAATGGAGCTCAGGGGCACTGCAATTCACAAACCTACAGAGTTATAAATGATAACTCTCGTCCACAAATATATTGAGGGAAGGCAACGAAGAGGATTTGAAAGCAAGGCATAATTGCAGGAAACAGATTTCAGGAGGTAGATTCGACTCGCCTTGAAAGCACATGAAAAGCGGCAAAGCGTTGACAATGAGGCCCTTGGCCAAAAAGGGCGTATGCGTTTTTTCTTGAATATATTCAGGAAAAAACGCATACGCCCTTTTTGGCCAACCAAGCAAGCTGGAAAGGCAAATCGGCCCTACAAACAAGTCTCGCTTGCCAGCGGTCAAAAGGGCCATGCTGAAAAAAGTGTAAAAACCAGAAATGCAGGACAGGCCATGGAGACATGGGAGCCTTGCTACGCTGATGGGCGGGATGGAAATTGCCAACAGCCACTCTGGAGAAGTGTACGCTGCATCCTGAAACATGTAATAGACACAGCTGAGAGAGCATAGGGCACTTCCACTCATGGGCGTAGAAATCGGGAAACCTAAAAATCAACAAGACACAGGCACCCCAAAGTTTAGGGCTGCTCTGTTTCCAAGAACCTCCACTTCGGTACACCTTAAATATCCCAGGATAGAGAAAACTGGATAAAGATGTTGTGGTACTTACGCACAATGGAATATCACTCAGCCATGAAATCAGTGTCATAAGGCTAGTAGCAGCATGATGAGTGGATTTAGGGACGATGACTCTAGGTGAAGTAAGTCACACAGAAAAGGACACTTATCCTAAGATATCACTTAGAGAGGGAATGTCAAAATCGCTACACCTGAACTGAATTCCAAAACAGAACAGAGTCACACATTTAGAAAACACACTATGGCTGCTTAACGGGAAAGGTGAGGTGGGGTGATGCATAAAACAAGCGTTTCAAATTAGCTCAGATACCGTTCCAGAAGCCAAATATGTAATAGACAAGACCAACTCCCTGCTCAGTGAACTGGACTCAACACCCCCTATTCACCGCCCAAGAATATATCTGACTAGGAAGAGTCTTAAAACCTATGTATTGATATCTCTTTGGAAGTGAATCAAGAGGGTGTAAAGCGGCATAAACACAGCAGGGAAAAGCAGCTAAACCCCATTATAAAAATAGATTACTTAAAAAAAAACCCATAAAACAAAGACAGTGAAAGAGAGAGAAATTCTTACAAAATCCGTTCAGGGGCTCTGATGCAACTGGATTGACCATATCTAGACCCACAGCTGGATGAGACAGAAGGCTGGACACTCTTGGGGCTGAGAGGATTGGTTAGGTTGGGTGAGCAAACGCAGACCCTTTAAAGTAATTCTGCGTGGTACCCATGCCATGGGTCCCAAATCTCCAGGTTCAAGGGCATCTTCCTACATCGAAAACATGCCTGGGAAACCCAGAAGATGGTACACCGTGTGATCGGGAAAGGTTTCTAAAACGCACCTCATTTCTCCTCTCCTTGTGCTCGGGTTCGCCATTCCAGCCGCTTCACTAACAATCTCCCTACTTGGAGAATCAGCACCGTTGACCTCCTGTTTCGTACAGGTCGCAATTTGTCCTGAGGATGAACGGGAAGAGGGGGAACCAATGAGAGACTAGCTCTAGGTGTTGGGACAGGCACAGGTCACTCTATTTTCCCATCAGGAAGAAGAATGAACCACAGGCTCAGCCTGCCCCCCGGAACCAGAATAGGGCCTGAAGCAATCCTGCGCTTTTGCGGCCAGCTCCCAAAAAAGCGAGTTGACAAATGGAGCTCAGGGGCACTGCAATTCACAAACCTGCAGAGTTATAAATGAGAACTCTCGTCCAGAAATATATTGAGGGAAGGCAACGAAGAGGATTTGAAAGCAAGGCAGAATTGCAGGAAACAGTTTTCAGGAGGTAGATACGACTCGCCTTGAAAGCACATGAAAAGCGGCAAAGCGTTGACAATGAGGCCCTTGGCCAAAAAGGGCGTATGCGTTTTTTCCTGAATATATTCAGGAAAAAACGCATACGCCCTTTTAGGGCCAACCAAGCAAGCCGGAAAGGCAAATCGGCGCTACAAAGAAGTCTCGCTTGCCAGCGGTCAAAAGGGCCATGCTGAAAAAAGTGTAAAAACCAGAAATGCAGGACAGGCCATGGAGACATGGGAGCCTTGCTACGCTGATGGGCGGGATGGAAATTGCCAACAGCCACTCTGCAGAAGTGTACGCTGCGTCCTGAAACATGTAATAGACACAGCTGAGAGAGCATAGGGCACTTCCACTCATGGGCGTAGAAATCGGGAAACCTAAAAATCAACAAGACACAGGCACCCCAAAGTTTAGGGCTGCTCTGTTTCCAGAACCTCCACTTCGGTACACCTTAAATATCCCAGGAAAGAGAAAAATGGATAAAGAGTTGTGGTACTTATGCACAATGGAATATCACTCAGCCATGAAATCAGTGTCATAAGGCTAGTAGCAGCATGATGAGTGGATTTAGGGACGATGACTCTAGGTGAAGTAAGTCACACAGAAAAGGACACTTATCCTAAGATATCACTTAGAGAGGGAATGTCAAAATCGCTACACCTGAACTGAATTCCAAAACAGAACAGAGTCACACATTTAGAAAACACACTATGGCTGCTTAACGGGAAAGGTGAGGTGGGGTGATGCATAAAACAAGGGTTTCAAATTAGCTCAGATACCGTTCCAGAAGCCACATATGTAATAGACAAGACCTACTCCCTGCTCAGTGAACTGGACTCAACACCCCCTATTCACCGCCCAAGAATATATCTGACTAGGAAGACTCTTAAAACCTATGTATTGATATCTCTCTGGAAGTGAATCAAGAGGGTGTAAAGCGGCATAAACACAGCAGGGAAAAGCAGCTAAACCCCATTATAAAAATAGATTACTTAAAAAAAACCCATAAAACAAAGACAGTGAAAGAGAGAGAAATTCTTACAAAATCCGTTCAGGGGCTCTGATGCAACTGGATTGACCATATCTAGACCCACAGCTGGATGAGACAGAAGGCTGGACACTCTTGGGGCTGAGAGGATTGGTGAGGTTGGGTGAGCAAACGCAGACCCTTTAAAGTAATAGTGCGTGGTACCCATGCCATGGGTCCCAAATCTCCAGGTTCAAGGGCATCTTCCTACATCGAAAACATGCCTGGGAAACCCAGAAGATGGTACACCGTGTGATCGGGAAAGGTTTCTAAAACGCACCTCATTTCTCCTCTCCTTGTGCTCGGGTTCGCCATTCCAGCCGCTTCACTAACAATCTCCCTACTTGGAGAATCAGCACCGTTGACCTCCTGTTTCGTACAGGTCGCAATTTGTCCTGAGGATGAACGGGAAGAGGGGGAACCAATGAGAGACTAGCTCTAGGTGTTGGGACAGGCACAGGTCACTCTATTTTCCCATCAGGAAGAAGAATGAACCACAGGATCAGCCTGCCCCCCGGAACCAGAATAGGGCCTGAAGCAATCCTGCGCTTTTGCGGCCAGCTCCCAAAAAAGCGAGTTGACAAATGGAGCTCAGGGGCACTGCAATTCACAAACCTGCAGAGTTATAAATGATAACTCTCGTCCACAAATATATTGAGGGAAGGCAACGAAGAGGATTTGAAAGCAAGGCAGAATTGCAGGAAACAGATTTCAGGAGGTAGATTCGATTCGCCTTGAAAGCACATGAAAAGCGGCAAAGCGTTGACAATGAGGCCCTTGGCCAAAAAGGGCGTATGCGTTTTTTCCTGAATATATTCAGGAAAAAAAGCATACGCCCTTTTAGGGCCAACCAAGCAAGCCGGAAAGGCAAATCGGCGCTACAAAGAAGTCTCGCTTGCCAGCGGTCAAAAGGGCCATGCTGTAAAAAGTGTAAAAACCAGAAATGCAGGACAGGCCATGGAGACATGGGAGCCTTGCTACGCTGATGGGCGGGATGGAAATTGCCAACAGCCACTCTGGAGAAGTGTACGCTGTGTCCTGAAACATGTAATAGACACAGCTGAGAGAGCATAGGGCACTTCCACTCATGGGCGTAGAAATCGGGAAACCTAAAAATCAACAAGACACAGGCACCCCAAAGTTTAGGGCTGCTCTGTTTCCAGAACCTCCACTTCGGTACACCTTAAATATCCCAGGAAAGAGAAAAATGGATAAAGAGTTGTGGTACTTATGCACAATGGAATATCACTCAGCCATGAAATCAGTGTCATAAGTCTAGTAGCAGCATGATGAGTGGATTTAGGGACGATGACTCTAGGTGAAGTAAGTCACACAGAAAAGGACACTTATCCTAAGATATCACTTATAGAGGGAATGTCAAAATCGCTACACCTGAACTGAATACCAAAACAGAACAGAGTCACACATTTAGAAAACACACTATGGCTGCTTAACGGGAAAGGTGAGGTGGGGTGATGCATAAAACAAGGGTTTGAAATTAGCTCAGATACCGTTCCAGAAGCCACATATGTAATAGACAAGACCTACTCCCTGCTCAGTGAACTGGACTCAACACCCCCTATTCACCGCCCAACAATATATCTGACTAGGCAGAGTCTTAAAACCTATGTATTGATATCTCTCTGGAAGTGAATCAAGAGGGTGTAAAGCGGCATAAACACAGCAGGGAAAAGCAGCTAAACCCCATTATAAAAATAGATTACTTAAAAAAAAACCCATAAAACAAAGACAGTGAAAGAGAGAGAAATTCTTACAAAATCCGTTCAGGGGCTCTGATGCAACTGGATTGACCATATCTAGACCCACAGCTGGATGAGACAGAAGGCTGGACACTCTTGGGGCTGAGAGGATTGGTGAGGTTGGGTGAGCAAACGCAGACCCTTTAAAGTAATACTGCGTGGTACCCATGCCATGGGTCCCAAATCTCCAGGTTCAAGGGCATCTTCCTACATCGAAAACATGCCTGGGAAACCCAGAAGATGGTACACCGTGTGATCGGGAAAGGTTTCTAAAACGCACCTCATTTCTCCTCTCCTTGTGCTCGGGTTCGCCATTCCAGCCGCTTCACTAACAATCTCCCTACTTGGAGAATCAGCACCGTAGACCTCCTGTTTCGTACAGGTCGCAATTTGTCCTGAGGATGAATGGGAAGAGGGGGAACCAATGAGAGACTAGCTCTAGGTGTTGGGACAGGCACAGGTCACTCAATATTCCCATCAGGAAGAAGAATGAACCACAGGCTCAGCCTGCCCCCCGGAACCATAATAGGGCCTGAAGCAATCCTGCGCTTTTGCAGCCAGCTCCCAAAAAAGCGAGTTGACAAATGGAGCTCAGGGGCACTGCAATTCACAAACCTGCAGAGTTATAAATGATAACTCTCGTCCACAAATATATTGAGGGAAGGCAACGAAGAGGATTTGAAAGAAAGGCAGAATTGAGGGAAACAGTTTTTAGGAGGTAGATACGACTCGCCTTGAAAGCACATGAAAAGCGGCAAAGCGTTGACAATGAGGCCCTTGGCCAAAAAAGGGCGTATGCGTTTTTTCCTGAATATATTCAGGAAAAAACGCATACGCCCTTTTTGGGCCAACCAAGCAAGCCGGAAAGGCAAATCGGCGCTACAAAGAAGTCTCGCTTGCCAGCGGTCAAAAGGGCCATGCTGAAAAAAGTGTAAAAACCAGAAATGCAGGACAGGCCATGGAGACATGGGAGCCTTGCTACGCTGATGGGCGGGATGGAAATTGCCAACAGCCACTCTGGAGAAGTGTACGCTGCGTCCTGAAACATGTAATACACACAGCTGAGAGAGCATAGGGCACTTCCACTCATGGGCGTAGAAATCGGGAAACCTAAAAATCAACAAGACACAGGCACCCCAAAGTATAGGGCTGCTCTGTTTCCAGAACCTCCACTTCGGTACACCTTAAATATCCCAGGAAAGAGAAAACTGGATAAAGAAGTTGTGGTACTTATGCACAATGGAATATCACTCAGCCATGAAATCAGTGTCATAAGGCTAGTAGCAGCATGATGAGTGGATTTAGGGACGATGACTCTAGGTGAAGTAAGTCACACAGAAAAGGACACTTATCCTAAGATATCACTTAGAGAGGGAATGTCAAAATCGCTACACCTGAACTGAATTCCAAAACAGAACAGAGTCACACATTTAGAAAACACACTATGGCTGCTTAACGGGAAAGGTGAGGTGGGGTGATGCATAAAACAAGGGTTTCAAATTAGCTCAGATACCGTTCCAGAAGCCACATATGTAATAGACAAGACCTACTCCCTGCTCAGTGAACTGGACTCAACACCCCCTATTCACCGCCCAAGAATATATCTGACTAGGAAGAGTCTTAAAACCTATGTATTGATATCTCTCTGGAAGTGAATCAAGAGGGTGTAAAGCGGCATAAACACAGCAGGGAAAAGCAGCTAAACCCCATTATAAAAATAGATTACTTAAAAAAAAACCCATAAAACAAAGACAGTGAAAGAGAGAGAAATTCTTACAAAATCCGTTCAGGGGCTCTGATGCAACTGGATTGACCATATCTAGACCCACAGCTGGATGAGACAGAAGGCTGGACACTCTTGGGGCTGAGAGGATTGGTGAGGTTGGTTGACCCAATGCAGACCCGTTAAAGTAATAGTGCGTGGTACCCAAGCCATGGGTCCCAAATCTCCAGGTTCAAGGGCATCTTCCTACATCGAAAACATGCCTGGGAAACCCAGAAGATGGTACACCGTGTGATCGGGAAAGGTTTCTAAAACGCACCTCATTTCTCCTCTCCTTGTGCTCGGGTTCGCCATTCCAGCCACTTAACTAACAATCTCCCTACTTGGAGAATCAGCACCGTTGAACTCCTGTTTCGTACAGGTCGCAATTTGTCCTGAGGATGAACGGGAAGAGGGGGAACCAATGAGAGACTAGCTCTAGGTGTTGGGACAGGCACAGGTCACTCTATTTTCCCATCAGGAAGAAGAATGAACCACAGGCTCAGCCTGCCCCCCGGAACCAGAATAGGGCCTGAAGCAATCCTGCGCTTTTGCGGCCAGCTCCCAAAAAAGCGAGTTGACAAATGGAGCTCAGGGGCACTGCAATTCACAAACCTGCATAGTTATAAATGAGAACTCTCGTCCACAAATATATTGAGGGAAGGCAACGAAGAGGATTTGAAAGCAAGGCAGAATTGCAGGAAACAGATTTCAGGAGGTAAATTCGACTCGCCTTGAAAGCACATGAAAAGCGGCAAAGCGTTGACAATGATGCCCTTGGCCAAAAAGGGCGTATGCGTTTTTTCCTGAATATATTCAGGAAAAAACGCATACGCCCTTTTTGGCCAACCAAGCAAGCCGGAAAGGCAAATCGGCGCTACAAAGAAGTCTCGCTTGCCAGCGGTCAAAAGGGCCATGCTGAAAAAAGTGTAAAAACCAGAAATGCAGGACAGGCCATGGAGACATGGGAGCCTTGCTACGCTGATGGGCGGGATGGAAATTGACAACAGCCACTCTGGAGAAGTGTACGCTGCGTCCTGAAACATGTAATAGACACAGCTGAGAGAGCATAGGGCACTTCCACTCATGGGCGTAGAAATCGGGAAACCTAAAAATCAACAAGACACAGGCACCCCAAAGTTTAGGGCTGCTCTGTTTCCAGAACCTCCACTTCGGTACACCTTAAATATCCCAGGAAAGAGAAAAATGGATAAAGAAGTTGTGGTACTTATGCACAATGGAATATCACTCAGCCATGAAATCAGTGTCATAAGGCTAGTAGCAGCATGATGAGTGGATTTAGGGACGATGACTCTAGGTGAAGTAAATCACACAGAAAAGGACACTTATCCTACGATATCACTTAGAGAGGGAATGTCAAAATCGCTACACCTGAACTGAATTCCAAAACAGAACAGAGTCACACATTTAGAAAACACACTATGGCTGCTTAACGGGAAAGGTGAGGTGGGGTGATGCATAAAACAAGGGTTTCAAATTAGCTCAGATACCGTTCCAGAAGCCACATATGTAATAGACAAGACCTACTCCCTGCTCAGTGAACTGGACTCAACACCCCCTATTCACCGCCCAAGAATATATCTGACTAGGAAGAGTCTTAAAACCTATGTATTGATATCTCTCTAGAAGTGAATCAAGAGGGTGTAAAGCGGCATAAACACAGCAGGGAAAAGCAGCTAAACCCCATTATAAAAATAGATTACTTAAAAAAAAACCCATAAAACAAAGACAGTGAAAGAGAGAGAAATTCTTACAAAATCCGTTCAGGGGCTCTGATGCAACTGGATTGACCATATCTAGACCCACAGCTGGATGAGACAGAAGGCTGGACACTCTTGGGGCTGAGAGGATTGGTGAGGTTGGATGAGCAAACGCAGACCCTTTAAAGTAATAGTGCGTGGTACCCATGCCATGGGTCCCAAATCTCCAGGTTCAAGGGCATCTTCCTACATCGAAAACATGCCTGGGAAACCCAGAAGATGGTACACCGTGTGATCGGGAAAGGTTTCTAAAACGCACCTCATTTCTCCTCTCCTTGTGCTCGGGTTCGCCATTCCAGCCGCTTCACTAACAATCTCCCTACTTGGAGAATCAGCACCGTTGACCTCCTGTTTCGTACAGGTCGCAATTTGTCCTGAGGATGAACGGGAAGAGGGGGAACCAATGAGAGACTAGCTCTAGGTGTTGGGACAGGCACAGGTCACTCTATTTTCCCATCAGGAAGAAGAATGAACCACAGGCTCAGCCTGCCCCCCGGAACCAGAATAGGGCCTGAAGCAATCCTGCGCTTTTGCGGCCAGCTCCCAAAAAAGCGAGTTGACAAATGGAGCTCAGGGGCACTGCAATTCACAAACCTGCAGAGTTATAAATGAGAACTCTCGTCCACAAATATATTGAGGGAAGGCAACGAAGAGGATTTGAAAGCAAGGCAGAATTGCAGGAAACAGATTTCAGGAGGTAGATTCGACTCTCCTTGAAAGCACATGAAAAGCGGCAAAGCGTTGACAATGAGGCCCTTGGCCAAAAAGGGCGTATGCGTTTTTTCCTGAATATATTCAGGAAAAAACGCATACGCCCTTTTTGGCCAACCAAGCAAGCCAGAAAGGCAAATCGGCGCTACAAAGAAGTCTCGCTTGCCAGCGGTCAAAAGGGCCATGCTGAAAAAAGTGTAAAAACCAGAAATGCAGGACAGGCCATGGAGACATGGGAGCCTTGCTACGCTGATGGGCGGGATGGAAATTGCCAACAGCCACTCTGGAGAAGTGTACGCTGCGTCCGGAAACATGTAATAGACACAGCTGAGAGAGCATAGGGCACTTCCACTCATGGACATAGAAATCGGGAAACCTAAAAATCAACAAGACACAGGCACCCCAAAGTTTAGGGCTGCTCTGTTTCCAAGAACCTCCACTTCGGTACACCTTAAATATCCCAGGAAAGAGAAAACTGGATAAAGAAGTTGTGGTACTTATGCACAATGGAATATCACTCAGCCATGAAATCAGTGTCATAAGGCTAGTAGCAGCATGATGAGTGGATTTAGGGACGATGACTCTAAGTGAAGTAAGTCACACAGAAAAGGACACTTATCCTAAGATATCACTTAGAGAGGGAATGTCAAAATCGCTACACCTGAACTGAATTCCAAAACAGAACAGAGTCACACATTTAGAAAACACACTATGGCTGCTTAACGGGAAAGGTGAGGTGGGGTGATGCATAAAACAAGGGTTTCAAATTAGCTCAGATACCGTTCCAGAAGCCACATATGTAATAGACAAGACCTACTCCCTGCTCAGTGAACTGGACTCAACACCCCCTATTCACCGCCCAAGAATATATCTGACTAGGAAGAGTCTTAAAACCTATGTATTGATATCTCTCTGGAAGTGAATCAAGAGGGTGTAAAGCGGCATAAACACAGCAGGGAAAAGCAGCTAAACCCCATTATAAAAATAGATTACTTAAAAAAAAACCCATAAAACAAAGACAGTGAAAGAGAGAGAAATTCTTACAAAATCCGTTCAGGGGCTCTGATGCAACTGGATTGACTATATCTAGACCCACAGCTGGATGAGACAGAAGGCTGGACACTCTTGGGGCTGAGAGGATTGGTGAGGTTGGGTGAGCAAACGCAGACCCTTTAAAGTAATAGTGCGTGGTACCCATGCCATGGGTCCCAAATCTCCAGGTTCAAGGGCATCTTCCTACATCGAAAACATGCCTGGGAAACCCAGAAGATGGTACACCGTGTGATCGGGAAAGGTTTCTAAAACGCACCTCATTTCTCCTCTCCTTGTGCTCGGGTTCGCCATTCCAGCCGCTTCACTAACAATCTCCCTACTTGGAGAATCAGCACCGTTGACCTCCTGTTTCGTACAGGTCGCAATTTGTCCTGAGGATGAACGGGAAGAGGGGGAACCAATGAGAGACTAGCTCTAGGTGTTGGGACAGGCACAGGTCACTCTATTTTCCCATCAGGAAGAAGAATGAACCACAGGCTCAGCCTGCCCCCCGGAACCAGAATAGGGCCTGAAGCAATCCTGCGCTTTTGCGGCCAGCTCCCAAAAAAGCGAGTTGACAAATGGAGCTCAGGGGCACTGCAATTCACAAACCTGCAGAGTTATAAATGATAACTCTCGTCCACAAATATATTGAGGGAAGGCAACGAAGAGGATTTGAAAGCAAGGCAGAATTGCAGGAAACAGATTTCAGGAGGTAGATTCGATTCGCCTTGAAAGCACATGAAAAGCGGCAAAGCGTTGACAATGAGGCCCTTGGCCAAAAAGGGCGTATGCGTTTTTTCCTGAATATATTCAGGAAAAAACGCATACGCCCTTTTTGGCCAACCAAGCAAGCCAGAAAGGCAAATCGGCGCTACAAAGAAGTCTCGCTTGCCAGCGGTCAAAAGGGCCATGCTGAAAAAAGTGTAAAAACCAGAAATGCAGGACAGGCCATGGAGACATGGGAGCCTTGCTACGCTGATGGGCGGGATGGAAATTGCCAACAGCCACTCTGGAGAAGTGTACGCTGCGTCCTGAAACATGTAATAGACACAGCTGAGAGAGCATAGGGCACTTCCACTCATGGGCATAGAAATCGGGAAACCTAAAAATCAACAAGACACAGGCACCCCAAAGTTTAGGGCTGCTCTGTTTCCAAGAACCTCCACTTCGGTACACCTTAAATATCCCAGGAAAGAGAAAACTGGATAAAGAAGTTGTGGTACTTATGCACAATGGAATATCACTCAGCCATGAAATCAGTGTCATAAGGCTAGTAGCAGCATGATGAGTGGATTTAGGGACGATGACTCTAGGTGAAGTAAGTCACACAGAAAAGGACACTTATCCTAAGATATCACTTAGAGAGGGAATGTCAAAATCGCTACACCTGAACTGAATTCCAAAACAGAACAGAGTCACACATTTAGAAAACACACTATGGCTGCTTAACGGGAAAGGTGAGGTGGGGTGATGCATAAAACAAGGGTTTCAAATTAGCTCAGATACCGTTCCAGAAGCCACATATGTAATAGACAAGACCTACTCCCTGCTCAGTGAACTGGACTCAACACCCCCTATTCACCGCCCAAGAATATATCTGACTAGGAAGAGTCTTAAAACCTATGTATTGATATCTCTCTGGAAGTGAATCAAGAGGGTGTAAAGCGGCATAAACACAGCAGGGAAAAGCAGCTAAACCCCATTATAAAAATAGATTACTTAAAAAAAAACCCATAAAACAAAGACAGTGAAAGAGAGAGAAATTCTTACAAAATCCGTTCAGGGGCTCTGATGCAACTGGATTGACCATATCTAGACCCACAGCTGGATGAGACAGAAGGCTGGACACTCTTGGGGCTGAGAGGATTGGTGAGGTTGGGTGAGCAAACGCAGACCCTTTAAAGTAATAGTGCGTGGTACCCATGCCATGGGTCCCAAATCTCCAGGTTCAAGGGCATCTTCCTACATCGAAAACATGCCTGGGAAACCCAGAAGATGGTACACCGTGTGATCGGGAAAGGTTTCTAAAACGCACCTCATTTCTCCTCTCCTTGTGCTCGGGTTCGCCATTCCAGCCCCTTCACTAACAATCTCCCTACTTGGAGAATCAGCACCGTTGACCTCCTGTTTCGTACAGGTCGCAATTTGTCCTGAGGATGAACGGGAAGAGGGGGAACCAATGAGAGACTAGCTCTAGGTGTTGGGACAGGCACAGGTCACTCTATTTTCCCATCAGGAAGAAGAATGAACCACAGGCTCAGCCTGCCCCCCGGAACCAGAATAGGGCCTGAAGCAATCCTGCGCTTTTGCGGCCAGCTCCCAAATAAGCGAGTTGACAAATGGAGCTCAGGGGCACTGCAATTCACAAACCTGCAGAGTTATAAATGATAACTCTCGTCCACAAATATATTGAGGGAAGGCAACGAAGAGGATTTGAAAGCAAGGCAGAATTGCAGGAAACATATTTCTTGAGGTAGATACGACTCGCCTTGAAAGCACATGAAAAGCGGCAAAGCGTTGACAATGAGGCCCTTGGCCAAAAAGGGCGTATGCGTTTTTTCCTGAATATATTCAGGAAAAAACGCATACGCCCTTTTAGGGCCAACCAAGCAAGCCGGAAAGGCAAATCGGCGCTACAAAGAAGTCTCGCTTGCCAGCGGTCAAAAGGGCCATGCTGAAAAAAGTGTAAAAACCAGAAATGCAGGACAGGCCATGGAGACATGGGAGCCTTGCTACGCTGATGGGCGGGATGGAAATTGCCAACAGCCACTCTGGAGAAGTGTACGCTGCGTCCTGAAACATGTAATAGACACAGCTGAGAGAGCATAGGGCACTTCCACTCATGGGCGTAGAAATCGGGAAACCTAAAAATCAACAAGACACAGGCACCCCAAAGTTTAGGGCTGCTCTGTTTCCAGAACCTCCACTTCGGTACACCTTAAATATCCCAGGAAAGAGAATACTGGATAAAGAAGTTGTGGTACTTATGCACAATGGAATATCACTCAGCCATGAAATCAGTGTCATAAGGCTAGTAGCAGCATGATGAGTGGATTTAGGGACGATGACTCTAGGTGAAGTAAGTCACACAGAAAAGGACACTTATCCTAAGATATCACTTAGAGAGGGAATGTCAAAATCGCTACACCTGAACTGAATTCCAAAACAGAACAGAGTCACACATTTAGAAAACACACTATGGCTGCTTAACGGGAAAGGTGAGGTGGGGTGATGCATAAAACAAGGGTTTCAAATTAGCTCAGATACCGTTCCAGAAGCCACATATGTAATAGACAAGACCTACTCCCTGCTCAGTGAACTGGACTCAACACCCCCTATTCACCGCCCAAGAATATATCTGACTAGGAAGAGTCTTAAAACCTATGTATTGATATCTCTCTGGAAGTGAATCAAGAGGGTGTAAAGCGGCATAAACACAGCAGGGAAAAGCAGCTAAACCCCATTATAAAAATAGATTACTTAAAAAAAAACCATAAAACAAAGACAGTGAAAGAGAGAGAAATTCTTACAAAATCCGTTCAGGGGCTCTGATGCAACTGGATTGACCATATCTAGACCCACAGCTGGATGAGACAGAAGGCTGGACACTCTTGGGGCTGAGAGGATTGGTGAGGTTGGGTGAGCAAACGCAGACCCTTTAAAGTAATAGTGCGTGGTACCCATGCCATGGGTCCCAAATCTCCAGGTTCAAGGGCATCTTCCTACATCGAAAACATGCCTGGGAAACCCAGAAGATGGTACACCGTGTGATCGGGAAAGGTTTCTAAAACGCACCTCATTTCTCCTCTCCTTGTGCTCGGGTTTGCCATTCCAGCCGCTTCACTAACAATCTCCCTACTTGGAGAATCAGCACCGTTGACCTCCTGTTTCGTACAGGTCGCAATTTGTCCTGAGGATGAACGGGAAGAGGGGGAACCAATGAGAGACTAGCTCTAGGTGTTGGGACAGGCACAGGTCACTCTATTTTCCCATCAGGAAGAAGAATGAACCACAGGCTCAGCCTGCCCCCCGGAACCAGAATAGGGCCTGAAGCAATCCTGCGCTTTTGCGGCCAGCTCCCAAAAAAGCGAGTTGACAAATGGAGCTCAGGGGCACTGCAATTCACAAACCTGCAGAGTTATAAATGAGAACTCTCGTCCACAAATATATTGAGGGAAGGCAACGAAGAGGATTTGAAAGCAAGGCAGAATTGCAGGAAACAGATTTCAGGAGGTAGATTCGATTCGCCTTGAAAGCACATGAAAAGCGGCAAAGCGTTCCCAATGAGGCCCTTGGCCAAAAAGGGCGTATGCGTTTTTTCCTGAATATATTCAGGAAAAAACGCATACGCCCTTTTTGGCCAACCAAGCAAGCCGGAAAGGCAAATCGGCGCTACAAAGAAGTCTCGCTTGCCAGCGGTCAAAAGGGCCATGCTGAAAAAAGTGTAAAAACCAGAAATGCAGGACAGGCCATGGAGACATGGGAGCCTTGCTACGCTGATGGGCGGGATGGAAATTGCCAACAGCCACTCTGGAGAAGTGTACGCTGCGTCCTGAAACATGTAATAGACACAGCTGAGAGAGCATAGGGCACTTCCACTCATGGGCGTAGAAATCGGGAAACCTAAAAATCAACAAGACACAGGCACCCCAAAGTTTAGGGCTGCTCTGTTTCCAGAACCTCCACTTCGGTACACCTTAAATATCCCAGGAAAGAGAAAACTGGATAAAGAAGTTGTGGTACTTATGCACAATGGAATATCACTCAGCCATGAAATCAGTGTCATAAGGCTAGTAGCAGCATGATGAGTGGATTTAGGGACGATGACTCTAGGTGAAGTAAGTCACACAGAAAAGGACACTTATCCTAAGATATCACTTAGAGAGGGAATGTCAAAATCGCTACACCTGAACTGAATTCCAAAACAGAACAGAGTCACACATTTAGAAAACACACTATGGCTGCTTAACGGGAAAGGTGAGGTGGGGTGATGCATAAAACAAGGGTTTCAAATTAGCTCAGATACCGTTCCAGAAGCCACATATGTAATAGACAAGACCTACTCCCTGCTCAGTGAACTGGACTCAACACCCCCTATTCACCGCCCAAGAATATATCTGACTAGGAAGAGTCTTAAAACCTATGTATTGATATCTCTCTGGAAGTGAATCAAGAGGGTGTAAAGCGGCATAAACACAGCAGGGAAAAGCAGCTAAACCCCATTATAAAAATAGATTACTTAAAAAAAAAACCCATAAAACAAAGACAGTGAAAGAGAGAGAAATTCTTACAAAATCCGTTCAGGGGCTCTGATGCAACTGGATTGACCATATCTAGACCCACAGCTGGATGAGACAGAAGGCTGGACACTCTTGGGGCTGAGAGGATTGGTGAGGTTGGGTGAGCAAACACAGACCCTTTAAAGTAATACTGCGTGGTACCCATGCCATGGGTCCCAAATCTCCAAGTTCAAGGGCATCTTCCTACATCGAAAACATGCCTGGGAAACCCAGAAGATGGTACACCGTGTGATCGGGAAAGGTTTCTAAAACGCACCTCATTTCTCCTCTCCTTGTGCTCGGGTTCGCCATTCCAGCCGCTTCACTAACAATCTCCCTACTTGGAGAATCAGCACCGTAGACCTCCTGTTTCGTACAGGTCGCAATTTGTCCTGAGGATGAACGGGAAGAGGGGGAACCAATGAGAGACTAGCTCTAGGTGTTGGGACAGGCACAGGTCACTCAATATTCCCATCAGGAAGAAGAATGAACCACAGGCTCAGCCTGCCCCCCGGAACCAGAATAGGGCCTGAAGCAATCCTGCGCTTTTGCGGCCAGCTCCCAAAAAAGCGAGTTGACAAATGGAGCTCAGGGGCACTGCAATTCACAAACCTGCAGAGTTATAAATGATAACTCTCGTCCACAAATATATTGAGGGAAGGCAACGAAGAGGATTTGAAAGCAAGGCAGAATTGCAGGAAACAGTTTTCAGGAGGTAGATACGACTCGCCTTGAAAGCACATGAAAAGCGGCAAAGCGTTGACAATGAGGCCCTTGGCCAAAAAGGGCGTATGCGTTTTTTCTTGAATATATTCAGGAAAAAACGCATACGCCCTTTTTGGCCAACCAAGCAAGCCGGAAAGGCAAATCGGCGCTACAAAGAAGTCTCGCTTGCCAGCGGTCAAAAGGGCCATGCTGAAAAAAGTGTAAAAACCAGAAATGCAGGACAGGCCATGGAGACATGGGAGCCTTGCTACGCTGATGGGCGGGATGGAAATTGCCAACAGCCACTCTGGAGAAGTGTACGCTGCGTCCTGAAACATGTAATAGACACAGCTGAGAGAGCATAGGGCACTTCCACTCATGGGCGTAGAAATCGGGAAACCTAAAAATCAACAAGACACAGGCACCCCAAAGTTTAGGGCTGCTCTGTTTCCAGAACCTCCACTTCGGTACACCTTAAATATCACAGGAAAGAGAAAAATGGATAAAGAAGTTGTGGTACTTATGCACAAAGGAATATCACTCAGCCATGAAATCAGTGTCATATGGCTAGTAGCAGCATGATGAGTGGATTTAGGGACGATGACTCTAGGTGAAGTAAGTCACACAGAAAAGGACACTTATCCTAAGATATCACTTATAGAGGGAATGTCAAAAGCGCTACACCTGAACTGAATTCCAAAACAGAACAGAGTCACACATTTAGAAAACACACTATGGCTGCTTAACGGGAAAGGTGAGGTGGGGCGATGCATAAAACAAGGGTCTGAAATTAGCTCAGATACCGTTCCAGAAGCCAAATATGTAATAGACAAGACCTACTCCCTGCTCAGTGAACTGGACTCAACACCCCCTATTCACCGCCCAAGAATATATCTGCCTAGTAAGAGTCTTAAAACCTATGTATTGATATCTCTCTAGAAGTGAATCAAGAGGGTGTAAAGCGGCATATACACAGCAGGGAAAAGCAGCTAAACCCCATTATAAAAATAAATTACTTAACAAAAAAACCCATAAAACAAAGACAGTCAAAGAGAGAGAAATGCTTACAAAATCCATTCAGGGGCTCTGATGCAACCTGGATTGACCATATCTAGACCCACAGCTGGATGAGACATAAGGCTGGACACTCTTGGGGCTGAGAGGATTGGTGAGGTTGGGTGAGCAAACGCAGACCCTTTAAAGTAATACTGCGTGGTATCCATGCCATGGGTCGCAAACCTCCAGGTTCAAGGGCATCTTCCTACATCGAAAACATGCCTGGGAAACCCAGAAGATGGTACACCGTGTGAACGGGAAAGGTTTTTAAACCCACCTCATTTCTCCTCTCCTTGTGCTCGGGTTTGCCATTCCAGCCGCTTCACTAACAATCTCCCTACTTGGAGAATCAGCACCGTTGACCTCCTGTTTCGTACAGGTCGCAATTTTTCCTGAGGATGAACAGGAAGAGGGGAAACCAATGAGAGACTAGATCTAGGTGTTGGGACAGGCACAGGTCACTCTATTTTCCCATCAGGAAGAAGAATGTACCCCAGGCTCAGCCTGCCCCCCGGAACCAGAATAGGGCTTGAAGCAATCTTGCCCTTTTGCGGCCAGCTCCCAAAAAAGCGAGTTGACAAATGGAGCTCAGGGGCACTGCAATTCACAAACCTGTAGAGTTATAAATGATAACTCTCGTCCACAAATATATTGAGGGAAGGCAACGAAGAGGATTGGAAAGCAAGGCAGAATTGCAGGAAACAGATTTCAGGAGGTAGATTCCACTCGCCTTGAAAGCACATGAAAAGCGGCAAAGCGTTGACAATGATGCCCTTGGCCAAAAAGGGCGTATGCGTTTTTTCCTTAATATATTCAGGAAAAAACGCATACGCCCTTTTTGGCCAACCAAGCAAGCCGGAAAGGCAAATCGGCGCTACAAAGAAGTCTCGCTTGCCAGCGGTCAAAAGGGCCATGCTGAAAAAAGTGTAAAAACCAGAAATGCAGGACAGGCCATGGAGACATGGGAGCCTTGCTACGCTGATGGGCGGGGTGGAAATTGCCAACAGCCACTCTGGAGAAGTGTACGCTGCGTCCTGAAACATGTAATAAACACAGCTTAGAGAGCATAGGGCACTTACACTCATGGGCGTAGAAATCGGGAAACCTAAAAATTAACAATACACAGGCACCCCAAAGTTTAGGGCTGCTCTGATTCCAAGAACCTCCACTTCGGTACACCTTAAATATCCCAGGAAAGAGAAAAATGGATAAAGAAGTTGTGGTACTTATGCACAATGGAATATCACTCAGCCATGAAATCAGTGTCATAAGGCTAGTAGCAGCATGATGAGTGGATTTAGGGACGATGACTCTAAGTGAAGTAAGTCACACAGAAAAGGACACTTATCCTAAGATATCACTTAGAGAGGGAATGTCAAAAGCGCTACACCTGAACTGAATTCCAAAACAGAACAGAGTCACACATTTAGAAAACACACTATGGCTGCTTGACTGGAAAGGTGAGGTGGGGCGATGCAAAAAACAAGGGTTTGAAATTAGCTCAGATACCGTTCCAGAAGCCAAATATGTAATAGACAAGACCTACTCCCTGCTCAGGGAACTGGACTCAACACCCCTTATTCACCACCCAAGAATATATCTGCCTAGTAAGAGTCTTAAAACCTATGTATTGATATCTCTCTAGAAGTGAATCAAGAGGGTGTAAAGCGGCATAAACACAGCAGGGAAAAGCAGCTAAACCCCATTATAAAAATAGATTACTTACAAAAAAAAACCCATAAAAAAAAGACAGTGAAAGAGAGAGAAATTCTTACAAAATCCGTTCAGGGACTCTGATGCAACCTGGATTGACCATATCTAGACCCACAGCTGGATGAGACATAAGGCTGGACACTCTTGGGGCTGAGAGGATTGGTGAGGTTGGGTGAGCAAACGCAGACCCTTTAAAGTAATACTGCGTGGTATCCATGCCATGGGTCCCAAACCTCCAGGTTCAAGGGCATCTTCCTACATCGAAAACATGCCTGGGAAACCCAGAAGATGGTACACCGTGTGAACGGGAAATGTTTCTAAACCCACCTCAGTTCTCCTCTCCTTGTGCTCGGGTTTGCCATTCCAGCCGCTTCACTAACAATCTCCCTACTTGGAGAATCAGCACCGTTGACCTCCTGTTTCGTACAGGTCGCAATTTGTCCTGAGGATGAACGGGAAGAGGGGAAACCAATGAGAGACTAGATCTAGGTGTTGGGACAGGCACAGGTCACTCTATTTTCCCATCAGGAAGAAGAATGAACCCCAGGCTCAGCCTGCCCCCCGGAACCAGAATAGGGCTTGAAGCAATCTTGCGCTTTTGCGGCCAGCTCCCAAAAAAGCGAGTTGACAAATGGAGCTCAGGGGCACTGCAATTCACAAACCTGTAGAGTTATAAATGATAACTCTCGTCCACAAATATATTGAGGGAAGGCAACGAAGAGGATTGGAAAGCAAGGCAGAATTGCAGGAAACAGATTTCAGGAGGTAGATTCGACTCGCCTTGAAAGCACATGAAAAGCGGCAAAGCGTTGACAATGATGCCCTTGGCCAAAAAGGGCGTATGCGTTTTTTCCTGAATATATTCAGGAAAAAACGCATACGCCCTTTTTGGCCAACCAAGCAAGCCGGAAAGGCAAATCGGCGCTACAAAGAAGTCTCTCTTGCCAGCGGTCAAAAGGGCCATGCTGAAAAAAGTGTAAAAACCAGAAATGCAGGACAGGCCATGGAGACATGGGAGCCTTGCTACGCTGATGGGCGGGGTGGAAATTGCCAACAGCCACTCTGGAGAAGTGTACGCTGCGTCCTGAAACATGTAATAAACACAGCTTAGAGAGCATAGGGCACTTCCACTCATGGGCGTAGAAATCGGGAAACCTAAAAATCAACAAGACACAGGCACCCCAAAGTTTAGGGCTGCTCTGTTTCCAAGAACCTCCACTTCGGTACACCTTAAATATCCCAGGAAAGAGAAAAATGGATAAAGAAGTTGTGGTACTTATGCACAATGGAATATCACTCAGCCATGAAATCAATGTCCTAAGGCTAGTAGCAGCATAATGAGTGGATTTAGGGACGATGACTCTAAGTGAAGTAAGTCACACAGAAAAGGACACTTATCCTAAGATATCACTTATAGAGGGAATGTCAAAAGCGCTACACCTGAACTGAATTCCAAAACAGAACAGAGTCACACATTTAGAAAACACACTATGGCTGCTTAACGGGAAAGGTGAGGTGGGGCGATGCATAAAACAAGGGTCTGAAATTAGCTCAGATACCGTTCCAGAAGCCAAATATGTAATAGACAAGACCTACTCCCTGCTCAGTGAACTGGACTCAACACCCCCTATTCACCGCCCAAGAATATATCTGCCTAGTAAGAGTCTTAAAACCTATGTATTGATATCTCTCTAGAAGTGAATCAAGAGGGTGTAAAGCGGCATATACACAGCAGGGAAAAGCAGCT
The DNA here is from genome assembly GCF_028564815.1 of Eubalaena glacialis. Taxonomy (NCBI): domain Eukaryota; kingdom Metazoa; phylum Chordata; class Mammalia; order Artiodactyla; family Balaenidae; genus Eubalaena; species Eubalaena glacialis. The sequence continues at coordinate 73,738,977 of NC_083716.1, forward strand.
AAACCCCATTATAAAAATAAATTACTTAACAAAAAAACCCATAAAACAAAGACAGTCAAAGAGAGAGAAATGCTTACAAAATCCATTCAGGGGCTCTGATGCAACCTGGATTGACCATATCTAGACCCACAGCTGGATGAGACATAAGGCTGGACACTCTTGGGGCTGAGAGGATTGGTGAGGTTGGGTGAGCAAACGCAGACCCTTTAAAGTAATACTGCGTGGTATCCATGCCATGGGTCGCAAACCTCCAGGTTCAAGGGCATCTTCCTACATCGAAAACATGCCTGGGAAACCCAGAAGATGGTACACCGTGTGAACGGGAAAGGTTTTTAAACCCACCTCATTTCTCCTCTCCTTGTGCTCGGGTTTGCCATTCCAGCCGCTTCACTAACAATCTCCCTACTTGGAGAATCAGCACCGTTGACCTCCTGTTTCGTACAGGTCGCAATTTTTCCTGAGGATGAACAGGAAGAGGGGAAACCAATGAGAGACTAGATCTAGGTGTTGGGACAGGCACAGGTCACTCTATTTTCCCATCAGGAAGAAGAATGTACCCCAGGCTCAGCCTGCCCCCCGGAACCAGAATAGGGCTTGAAGCAATCTTGCCCTTTTGCGGCCAGCTCCCAAAAAAGCGAGTTGACAAATGGAGCTCAGGGGCACTGCAATTCACAAACCTGTAGAGTTATAAATGATAACTCTCGTCCACAAATATATTGAGGGAAGGCAACGAAGAGGATTGGAAAGCAAGGCAGAATTGCAGGAAACAGATTTCAGGAGGTAGATTCCACTCGCCTTGAAAGCACATGAAAAGCGGCAAAGCGTTGACAATGATGCCCTTGGCCAAAAAGGGCGTATGCGTTTTTTCCTGAATATATTCAGGAAAAAACGCATACGCCCTTTTTGGCCAACCAAGCAAGCCGGAAAGGCAAATCGGCGCTACAAAGAAGTCTCGCTTGCCAGCGGTCAAAAGGGCCATGCTGAAAAAAGTGTAAAAACCAGAAATGCAGGACAGGCCATGGAGACATGGGAGCCTTGCTACGCTGATGGGCGGGATGGAAATTGCCAACAGCCACTCTGGAGAAGGTGTACGCTGCGTCCTGAAACATGTAATAAACACAGCTTAGAGAGCATAGGGCACTTACACTCATGGGCGTAGAAATCGGGAAACCTAAAAATTAACAATACACAGGCACCCCAAAGTTTAGGGCTGCTCTGATTCCAAGAACCTCCACTTCGGTACACCTTAAATATCCCAGGAAAGAGAAAAATGGATAAAGAAGTTGTGGTACTTATGCACAATGGAATATCACTCAGCCATGAAATCAGTGTCATAAGGCTAGTAGCAGCATGATGAGTGGATTTAGGGACGATGACTCTAAGTGAAGTAAGTCACACAGAAAAGGACACTTATCCTAAGATATCACTTAGAGAGGGAATGTCAAAAGCGCTACACCTGAACTGAATTCCAAAACAGAACAGAGTCACACATTTAGAAAACACACTATGGCTGCTTGACTGGAAAGGTGAGGTGGGGCGATGCAAAAAACAAGGGTTTGAAATTAGCTCAGATACCGTTCCAGAAGCCAAATATGTAATAGACAAGACCTACTCCCTGCTCAGGGAACTGGACTCAACACCCCTTATTCACCACCCAAGAATATATCTGCCTAGTAAGAGTCTTAAAACCTATGTATTGATATCTCTCTAGAAGTGAATCAAGAGGGTGTAAAGCGGCATAAACACAGCAGGGAAAAGCAGCTAAACCCCATTATAAAAATAGATTACTTACAAAAAAAAACCCATAAAAAAAAGACAGTGAAAGAGAGAGAAATTCTTACAAAATCCGTTCAGGGACTCTGATGCAACCTGGATTGACCATATCTAGACCCACAGCTGGATGAGACATAAGGCTGGACACTCTTGGGGCTGAGAGGATTGGTGAGGTTGGGTGAGCAAACGCAGACCCTTTAAAGTAATACTGCGTGGTATCCATGCCATGGGTCCCAAACCTCCAGGTTCAAGGGCATCTTCCTACATCGAAAACATGCCTGGGAAACCCAGAAGATGGTACACCGTGTGAACGGGAAATGTTTCTAAACCCACCTCAGTTCTCCTCTCCTTGTGCTCGGGTTTGCCATTCCAGCCGCTTCACTAACAATCTCCCTACTTGGAGAATCAGCACCGTTGACCTCCTGTTTCGTACAGGTCGCAATTTGTCCTGAGGATGAACGGGAAGAGGGGAAACCAATGAGAGACTAGATCTAGGTGTTGGGACAGGCACAGGTCACTCTATTTTCCCATCAGGAAGAAGAATGAACCCCAGGCTCAGCCTGCCCCCCGGAACCAGAATAGGGCTTGAAGCAATCTTGCGCTTTTGCGGCCAGCTCCCAAAAAAGCGAGTTGACAAATGGAGCTCAGGGGCACTGCAATTCACAAACCTGTAGAGTTATAAATGATAACTCTCGTCCACAAATATATTGAGGGAAGGCAACGAAGAGGATTGGAAAGCAAGGCAGAATTGCAGGAAACAGATTTCAGGAGGTAGATTCGACTCGCCTTGAAAGCACATGAAAAGCGGCAAAGCGTTGACAATGATGCCCTTGGCCAAAAAGGGCGTATGCGTTTTTTCCTGAATATATTCAGGAAAAAACGCATACGCCCTTTTTGGCCAACCAAGCAAGCCGGAAAGGCAAATCGGCGCTACAAAGAAGTCTCTCTTGCCAGCGGTCAAAAGGGCCATGCTGAAAAAAGTGTAAAAACCAGAAATGCAGGACAGGCCATGGAGACATGGGAGCCTTGCTACGCTGATGGGCGGGGTGGAAATTGCCAACAGCCACTCTGGAGAAGTGTACGCTGCGTCCTGAAACATGTAATAAACACAGCTTAGAGAGCATAGGGCACTTCCACTCATGGGCGTAGAAATCGGGAAACCTAAAAATCAACAAGACACAGGCACCCCAAAGTTTAGGGCTGCTCTGTTTCCAAGAACCTCCACTTCGGTACACCTTAAATATCCCAGGAAAGAGAAAAATGGATAAAGAAGTTGTGGTACTTATGCACAATGGAATATCACTCAGCCATGAAATCAATGTCCTAAGGCTAGTAGCAGCATAATGAGTGGATTTAGGGACGATGACTCTAAGTGAAGTAAGTCACACAGAAAAGGACACTTATCCTAAGATATCACTTATAGAGGGAATGTCAAAAGCGCTACACCTGAACTGAATTCCAAAACAGAACAGAGTCACACATTTAGAAAACACACTATGGCTGCTTAACGGGAAAGGTGAGGTGGGGCGATGCATAAAACAAGGGTCTGAAATTAGCTCAGATACCGTTCCAGAAGCCAAATATGTAATAGACAAGACCTACTCCCTGCTCAGTGAACTGGACTCAACACCCCCTATTCACCGCCCAAGAATGTATCTGCCTAGTAAGAGTCTTAAAACCTATGTATTGATATCTCTCTAGAAGTGAATCAAGAGGGTGTAAAGCGGCATATACACAGCAGGGAAAAGCAGCTAAACCCCATTATAAAAATAAATTACTTAACAAAAAAACCCATAAAACAAAGACAGTCAAAGAGAGAGAAATGCTTACAAAATCCATTCAGGGGCTCTGATGCAACCTGGATTGACCATATCTAGACCCACAGCTGGATGAGACATAAGGCTGGACACTCTTGGGGCTGAGAGGATTGGTGAGGTTGGGTGAGCAAACGCAGACCCTTTAAAGTAATACTGCGTGGTATCCATGCCATGGGTCGCAAACCTCCAGGTTCAAGGGCATCTTCCTACATCGAAAACATGCCTGGGAAACCCAGAAGATGGTACACCGTGTGAACGGGAAAGGTTTTTAAACCCACCTCATTTCTCCTCTCCTTGTGCTCGGGTTTGCCATTCCAGCCGCTTCACTAACAATCTCCCTACTTGGAGAATCAGCACCGTTGACCTCCTGTTTCGTACAGGTCGCAATTTTTCCTGAGGATGAACAGGAAGAGGGGAAACCAATGAGAGACTAGATCTAGGTGTTGGGACAGGCACAGGTCACTCTATTTTCCCATCAGGAAGAAGAATGTACCCCAGGCTCAGCCTGCCCCCCGGAACCAGAATAGGGCTTGAAGCAATCTTGCCCTTTTGCGGCCAGCTCCCAAAAAAGCGAGTTGACAAATGGAGCTCAGGGGCACTGCAATTCACAAACCTGTAGAGTTATAAATGATAACTCTCGTCCACAAATATATTGAGGGAAGGCAACGAAGAGGATTGGAAAGCAAGGCAGAATTGCAGGAAACAGATTTCAGGAGGTAGATTCCACTCGCCTTGAAAGCACATGAAAAGCGGCAAAGCGTTGACAATGATGCCCTTGGCCAAAAAGGGCGTATGCGTTTTTTCCTGAATATATTCAGGAAAAAACGCATACGCCCTTTTTGGCCAACCAAGCAAGCCGGAAAGGCAAATCGGCGCTACAAAGAAGTCTCGCTTGCCAGCGGTCAAAAGGGCCATGCTGAAAAAAGTGTAAAAACCAGAAATGCAGGACAGGCCATGGAGACATGGGAGCCTTGCTACGCTGATGGGCGGGGTGGAAATTGCCAACAGCCACTCTGGAGAAGTGTACGCTGCGTCCTGAAACATGTAATAAACACAGCTTAGAGAGCATAGGGCACTTACACTCATGGGCGTAGAAATCGGGAAACCTAAAAATTAACAATACACAGGCACCCCAAAGTTTAGGGCTGCTCTGATTCCAAGAACCTCCACTTCGGTACACCTTAAATATCCCAGGAAAGAGAAAAATGGATAAAGAAGTTGTGGTACTTATGCACAATGGAATATCACTCAGCCATGAAATCAGTGTCATAAGGCTAGTAGCAGCATGATGAGTGGATTTAGGGACGATGACTCTAAGTGAAGTAAGTCACACAGAAAAGGACACTTATCCTAAGATATCACTTAGAGAGGGAATGTCAAAAGCGCTACACCTGAACTGAATTCCAAAACAGAACAGAGTCACACATTTAGAAAACACACTATGGCTGCTTGACTGGAAAGGTGAGGTGGGGCGATGCAAAAAACAAGGGTTTGAAATTAGCTCAGATACCGTTCCAGAAGCCAAATATGTAATAGACAAGACCTACTCCCTGCTCAGGGAACTGGACTCAACACCCCTTATTCACCACCCAAGAATATATCTGCCTAGTAAGAGTCTTAAAACCTATGTATTGATATCTCTCTAGAAGTGAATCAAGAGGGTGTAAAGCGGCATAAACACAGCAGGGAAAAGCAGCTAAACCCCATTATAAAAATAGATTACTTACAAAAAAAAACCCATAAAAAAAAGACAGTGAAAGAGAGAGAAATTCTTACAAAATCCGTTCAGGGACTCTGATGCAACCTGATTGACCATATCTAGACCCACAGCTGGATGAGACATAAGGCTGGACACTCTTGGGGCTGAGAGGATTGGTGAGGTTGGGTGAGCAAACGCAGACCCTTTAAAGTAATACTGCGTGGTATCCATGCCATGGGTCCCAAACCTCCAGGTTCAAGGGCATCTTCCTACATCGAAAACATGCCTGGGAAAGCCAGAAGATGGTACACCGTGTGAACGGGAAATGTTTCTAAACCCACCTCAGTTCTCCTCTCCTTGTGCTCGGGTTTGCCATTCCAGCCGCTTCACTAACAATCTCCCTACTTGGAGAATCAGCACCGTTGACCTCCTGTTTCGTACAGGTCGCAATTTGTCCTGAGGATGAACGGGAAGAGGGGGAACCAATGAGAGACTAGCTCTAGGTGTTGCGACAGGCACAGGTCACTCTATTTTCCCATCAGGAAGAAGAATGAACCCCAGGCTCAGCCTGCCTCCCGGAACCAGAATAGGGCCTGAAGCAATCCTGCGCTTTTGCGGCCAGCTCCCAAAAAAGCGAGTTGACAAATGGAGCTCAGGGGCACTGCAATTCACAAACCTGCAGAATTATAAATGATAACTGTCGTCCGCAAATATATTGAGGGAAGGCAACGAAGAGGATTGGAAAGCAAGGCAGAATTGCAGGAAACAGATTTCAGGAGGTAGATTCGACTCGCCTTGAAAGCACATGAAAAGCGGCAAAGCGTTGACAATGATGCCCTTGGCCAAAAAGGGCGTATGGGTTTTTTCCTGAATATATTCAGGAAAAAACGCATACGCCCTTTTTGGCCAACCAAGCAAGCCGGAAAGGCAAATCGGCGCTACAAAGAAGTCTCGCTTGCCAGCGGTCAAAAGGGCCATGCTGAAAAAAGTGTAAAAACCAGAAATGCAGGACAGGCCATGGAGACATGGGAGCCTTGCTACGCTGATGGGTGGGGTGGAAATTGCCAACAGCCACTCTGGAGAAGTGTACGCTGCGTCCTGAAACATGTAATAAACACAGCTTAGAGAGCATAGGGCACTTCCACTCATGGGCGTAGAAATCGGGAAACCTAAAAATCAACAAGACACAGGCACCCCAAAGTTTAGGGCTGCTCTGTTTCCAAGAACCTCCACTTCGGTACACCTTAAATATCCCAGGAAAGAGAAAAATGGATAAAGAAGTTGTGGTACTTATGCACAATGGAATATCACTCAGCCATGAAATCAGTGTCATAAGGCCAGTAGCAGCATGATGAGTGGATTTAGGGACGATGACTCTAAGTGAAGTAAGTCACACAGAAAAGGACACTTATCCTAAGATATCACTTATAGAGGGAATGTCAAAAGCGCTACACCTGAACTGAATTCCAAAACAGAACAGAGTCACACATTTAGAAAACACACTATGGCTGGTTAACGGGAAAGGTGAGGTGGGGCGATGCATAAAACAAGGGTTTGAAATTAGCTCAGATACCGTTCCACAAGCCAAATATGTAATAGACAAGACCTACTCCCTGCTCAGTGAACTGGACTCAACACCCCCTATTCACCGCCCAAGAATATATCTGACTAGTAAGAGTCTTAAAACCTATGTATTGATATCTCTCTGGAAGTGAATCAACAGGGTGTAAAGCGGCATAAACACAGCAGGGAAAAGCAGCTAAACCCCATTATAAAAATAGACTACTTTAAAAAAAACCCCATAAAACAAAGACAGTGAAAGAGAAATTCTTACAAAATCCGTTCAGGGGCTCTGATGCAACCTGGATTGACCATATCTAGACCCACAGCTGGATGAGACATAAGGCTTGACACTGTTGGGGCTGAGAGGATTGGTGAGGTTGGGTGAGCTAACGCAGACCCTTTAAAGTAATACTGCGTGGTACCCATGCCATGGCTCCCAAATCTCCAGATTCAGGAGCCATCTTCCTACATCGAAAACAGGCCTGGCAAACCCAGAAGATGGTACACCGTGTGATCGGGAAAGGTTTCTGAAACGCACCTCATTTCTCCTCTCCTTGTGCTCGGTTTCGCCATTCCAGCCGCTTCACTAACAATCTCCCTACTTGGAGAATCAGCACCGTTGACCTCCTGTTTCGTACAGGTCGCAATTTGTCCTGAGGATGAACGGGAAGAGGGGGATCCAATGAGAGACTAGCTCTAGGTGTTGCGACAGGCACAGGTCACTCTATTTTCCCATCAGGAAGAAGAATGAACCACAGGCTCAGCCTGCTCCGCGGAACAAGAATATGGCCTGAAGCAATCCTGCGCTTTTGCGGCCAGCTCCCAAAAAAGCGAGTTGACAAATGGAGCTCAGGGGCACTGCAATTCACAAACCTGCACAGTTATAAATGATAACTCTCCTCCACAAATATATTGAGGGAAGGCAACGAAGAGGATTTGAAAGCAAGGCAGAATTGCAGGAAACAGATTTCAGGAGGTAGATTCGACTCGCCTTGAAAGCACATGAAAAGCGGCAAAGCGTTGACAATGATGCCCTTGGCCAAAAAGGGCGTATGCGTTTTTTCCTGAATATATTCAGGAAAAAACGCATACGCCCTTTTTGGCCAACCAAGCAAGCCGGAAAGGCAAATCGGCGCTACAATGAAGTCTCCTTGCCAGCGGTCAACAGGGCCATGCTGAAAAAAGTGTAAAAACCAGAAATGCAGGACAGGCCATGGAGACATGGGAGCCTTGCTACGCTGATGGGTGGGGTGGAAATTGTCAAGAGCCACTCTGGAGAAGTGTACGCTGAGTCCGGAAACATGTAATAGACACAGCTTAGAGAGCATAGCACACTTCCACTCATGGGCATAGAAATCGGGAAACCTAAAAATCAACAAGACACAGGCACCCCAAAGTTTAGGGCTGCTCTGTTTCCAAGAACCTCCACTTCGGTACACCTTAAATATCCCAGGAAATAGAAAAATGGATAAAGAAGTTGTGGTACTTATGCACAATGGAATATCACTCAGCCATGAAATCAGTGTCATAAGTCTAGTAGCAGCATGATGAGTGGATTTAGGGACGATGACTCTAAGTGAAGTAAGTCACACAGAAAAGGACACTTATCCTAAGATATCACTTATAGAGGGAATGTCAAAATCGCTACACCTGAACTGAATTCCAAAACAGAACAGAGTCACACATTTAGAAAACACACTATGGCTGCTTGACGGGAAAGGTGAGGTGGGGCGATGCATAAAACAAGGGTTCGAAATTAGCTCAGATACCGTTCCAGAAGCCAAATATGTAATAGACAAGACCTACTCCCTGCTCAGGGAACTAGACTCAACACCCCCTATTCACCGCCCAAGAATATATCTGACTAGGAAGAGTCTTAAAACCTATGTATTGATATCTCTCTGGAAGTGAATCAAGAGGGTGTAAAGCGGCATAAACACAGCAGGGAAAAGCAGCTAAACCCCATTATAAAAATAGATTACTTAAAAAAAAACGCATAAAACAAAGACAGTGAAAGAGAGAGAAATTCTTACAAAATCCGTTCAGGGGCTCTGATGCAACCTGGATTGACCATATCTAGACCCACACCTGGATGAGACTAAGGTTGGACACTCTTGGGGCTGAGAGGATTGGTGAGGTTGGGTGAGCAAACGCAGACCCTTTATAGTAATAGTGCGTGGTACCCATGCCATGGGTCCCAAATCTCCAGGTTCAAGGGCATCTTCCTACATCGAAAACATGCCTGGGAAACCCAGAAGATGGTACACCGTGTGATCGGGAAAGGTTTCTAAAACGCACCTCATTTCTCCTCTCCTTGTGCTCGGGTTCGCCATTCCAGCCGCTTCACTAACAATCTCCCTACTTGGAGAATCAGCACCGTTGACCTCCTGTTTCGTACAGGTCGCAATTTTTCCTGAGGATGAACGGGAAGAGGGGAAACCAATGAGAGACTAGCTCTAGGTGTTGCGACAGGCACAGGTCACTCTATTTTCCCATCAGGAAGAAGAATGAACCCCAGGCTCAGCCTGCCCCCCGGAACCAGAATAGGGCTTGAAGCAATCCTGCGCTTTTGCGGCCAGCTCCCAAAAAAGCGAGTTGACAAATGGAGCTCAGGGGCACAGCAATTCACAAACCTGCAGAGTTATAAATGATAACTCTCGTCCACAAATATATTGAGGGAAGGCAACGAAGAGGATTTGAAAGCAAGGCAGAATTGCAGGAAACAGATTTCAAGAGGTAGATTCGACTCGCCTTGAAAGCACATGAAAAGCGGCAAAGCGTTGACAATGATGCCCTTGGCCAAAAAGGGCGTATGCGTTTTTTCCTGAATATATTGAGGAAAAAACGCATACGCCCTTTTTGGCCAACCAAGCAAGCCGGAAAGGCAAATCGGCGCTACAAAGAAGTCTCGCTTGCCAGCGGTCAAAAGGGCCATGCTGAAAAAAGTGTAAAAACCAGAAATGCAGGACAGGCCATGGAGACATGGGAGCCTTGCTACACTGATGGGTGGGGTGGAAATTGCAAAGAGCCACTCTGGAGAAGTGTACGCTGCGTCCGGAAACATGTAATAGACACAGCTTAGAGAGCATAGGGCACTTCCACTCATGGGCGTAGAAATCGGGAAACCTAAAAATCAACAAGACACAGGCACCCCAAAGTTTAGGGCTGCTCTGTTTCCAAGAACCTCCACTTCGGTACACCTTAAATATCCCAGGAAAGAGAAAAATGGATAAAGAAGTTGTGGTACTTATGCACAATGGAATATCACTCAGCCATGAAATCAGTGTCATAAGGCTACTAGCAGCATGATGAGTGGATTTAGGGACGATGACTCTAAGTGAAGTAAGTCACACAGAAAAGGACACTTATCCTAAGATATCACTTATAGAGGGAATGTCAAAAGTGCTACACCTGAACTGAATTCCAAAACAGAACAGAGTCACACATTTAGAAAACACACTATGGGTGCTTAACGGGAAAGGTGAGGTGGGGCGATGCATAAAACAAGGGTTTGAAATTAGCTCAGATACCGTTCCACAAGCGAAATATGTAATAGACAAGACCTACTCCCTGCTCAGTGAACTGGACTCAACGCCCCCTATTCACCGCCCAAGAATATATCTGACTAGTAAGAGTCTTAAAACCTATGTATTGATATCTCTCTGGAAGTGAATCAACAGGGTGTAAAGCGGCATAAACACAGCAGGGAAAAGCAGCTAAACCCCATTATAAAAATAGACTACTTAAAAAAAAACCCCATAAAACAAAGACAGTGAAAGAGAAATTCTTACAAAATCCGTTCAGGGGCTCTGATGCAACCTGGATTGACCATATCTACACCCACAGCTGGATGAGACATAAGGATGGACACTCTTGGGGCTGAGAGGATTGGTGAGGTTGGGTGAGCAAACGCAGACCCTTTAAAGTAATACTGCGTGGTACCCATGCCATGGCTCCCAAATCTCCAGATTCAGGGGCCATCTTCCTACATCGAAAACATGCCTGGCAAACCCAGAAGATGGTACACCGTGTGATCGGGAAAGGTTTCTGAAACGCACCTCATTTCTCCTCTCCTTGTGCTCGGTTTCGCCATTCCAGCCGCTTCACTAACAATCTCCCTACTTGGAGAATCAGCACCGTTGACCTCCTGTTTCGTACAGGTCGCAATTTTTCCTGAGGATGAACGGGAAGAGGGGGAACCAATGAGAGACTTGCTCTAGGTGTTGCGACAGGCACAGGTCACTCTATTTTCCCATCAGGAAGAAGAATGAACCACAGGATCAGCCTGCTCCGCGGAACAAGAATAGGGCCTGAAGCAATCCTGCGCTTTTGCGGCCAGCTCCCAAAAAAGCGAGTTGACAAATTGAGCTCAGGGGCACTGCAATTCACAAACCTGCACAGTTATAAATGATAACTCTCGTCCACAAATATATTGAGGGAAGGCAACGAAGAGGATTGGAAAGCAAGGCAGAATTGCAGGAAACAGATTTCAGGAGGTAGATTCGACTCGCCTTGAAAGCACATGAAAAGCGGCAAAGCGTTCACAATGAGGCCCTTCGCCAAAAAGGGCGTATGCGTTTTTTCCTGAATATATTCAGGAAAAAACGCATACGCCCTTTTTGGCCAACCAAGCAAGCCGGAAAGGCAAATCGGCGCTACAAAGAAGTCTCCTTGCCAGCGGTCAAAAGGGCCATGCTGAAAAAAGTGTAAAAACCAGAAATGCAGGACAGGCCATGGAGACATGGGAGCCTTGCTACGCTGATGGGTGGGGTGGAAATTGTCAAGAGCCACTCTGGAGACGTGTACGCTGCGTCCGGAAACATGTAATAGACACAGCTTAGAGAGCATAGGGCACTTCCACTCATGGGCGTAGAAATCGGGAAACCTAAAAATCAACAAGACACAGGCACCCCAAAGTTTAGGGCTGCTCTGTTTCCAAGAACCTCCACTTCGGTACACCTTAAATATCCCAGGAAAGAGAAAAATGGATAAAGAAGTTGTGGTACTTATGCACAATGGAATATCACTCAGCCATGAAATCAGTGTCATAAGGCTACTAGCAGCATGATGAGTGGATTTAGGGACGATGACTCTAAGTGAAGTAAGTCACACAGAAAAGGACACTTATCCTAAGATATCACTTATAGAGGGAATGTCAAAAGTGCTACACCTGAACTGAATTCCAAAACAGAACAGAGTCACACATTTAGAAAACACACTATGGCTGCTTAACGGGAAAGGTGAGGTGGGGCGATGCATAAAACAAGGGTTTGAAATTAGCTCAGATACCGTTCCACAAGCGAAATATGTAATAGACAAGACCTACTCCCTGCTCAGTGAACTGGACTCAACGCCCCCTATTCACCGCCCAAGAATATATCTGACTAGTAAGAGTCTTAAAACCTATGTATTGATATCTCTCTGGAAGTGAATCAACAGGGTGTAAAGCGGCATAAACACAGCAGGGAAAAGCAGCTAAACCCCATTATAAAAATAGACTACTTAAAAAAAAACCCCATAAAACAAAGACAGTGAAAGAGAAATTCTTACAAAATCCGTTCAGGGGCTCTGATGCAACCTGGATTGACCATATCTACACCCACAGCTGGATGAGACATAAGGCTGGACACTCTTGGGGCTGAGAGGATTGGTGAGGTTGGGTGAGCAAACGCAGACCCTTTAAAGTAATACTGCGTGGTACCCATGCCATGGCTCCCAAATCTCCAGATTCAGGGGCCATCTTCCTACATCGAAAACATGCCTGGCAAACCCAGAAGATGGTACACCGTGTGATCGGGAAAGGTTTCTGAAACGCACCTCATTTCTCCTCTCCTTGTGCTCGGTTTCGCCATTCCAGCCGCTTCACTAACAATCTCCCTACTTGGAGAATCAGCACCGTTGACCTCCTGTTTCGTACAGGTCGCAATTTTTCCTGAGGATGAACGGGAAGAGGGGGAACCAATGAGAGACTTGCTCTAGGTGTTGCGACAGGCACAGGTCACTCTATTTTCCCATCAGGAAGAAGAATGAACCACAGGATCAGCCTGCTCCGCGGAACAAGAATAGGGCCTGAAGCAATCCTGCGCTTTTGCGGCCAGCTCCCAAAAAAGCGAGTTGACAAATTGAGCTCAGGGGCACTGCAATTCACAAACCTGCACAGTTATAAATGATAACTCTCGTCCACAAATATATTGAGGGAAGGCAACGAAGAGGATTGGAAAGCAAGGCAGAATTGCAGGAAACAGATTTCAGGAGGTAGATTCGACTCGCCTTGAAAGCACATGAAAAGCGGCAAAGCGTTGACAATGAGGCCCTTGGCCAAAAAGGGCGTATGCGTTTTTTCCTGAATATATTCAGGAAAAAACGCATACGCCCTTTTTGGCCAACCAAGCAAGCCGGAAAGGCAAATCGGCGCTACAAAGAAGTCTCCTTGCCAGCGGTCAAAAGGGCCATGCTGAAAAAAGTGTAAAAACCAGAAATGCAGGACAGGCCATGGAGACATGGGAGCCTTGCTACGCTGATGGGTGGGGTGGAAATTGTCAAGAGCCACTCTGGAGACGTGTACGCTGCGTCCGGAAACATGTAATAAACACAGCTTAGAGAGCATAGCACACTTCCACTCATGGGCATAGAAATCGGGAAACCTAAAAATCAACAAGACACAGGCACCTCAAAGTTTAGGGCTGCTCTGTTTCAAGAACCTCCACTTCGGTACACCTTAAATATCCCAGGAAAGAGAAAAATGGATAAAGAAGTTGTGGTACTTATGCATAATGGAATATCACTCAGCCATGAAATCAGTGTCAGAAGTCTAGTAGCAGCATGATGAGTGGATTTAGGGACGATGACTCTAAGTGAAGTAAGTCACACAGAAAAGGACACTTATCCTAAGATATCACTTATAGAGGGAATGTCAAAATCGCTACACCTGAACTGAATTCCAAAACAGAACAGAGTCACACATTTAGAAAACACACTATGGCTGCTTGACGGGAAAGGTGAGGTGGGGCGATGCAGAAAACAAGGGTTCGAAATTAGCTCAGATACCGTTCCAGAAGCCAAATATGTAATAGACAAGACCTACTCCCTGCTCAGTGAACTAGACTCAACACCCCCTATTCACCGGCCAAGAATATATCTGACTAGGAAGAGTCTTAAAACCTATGTATTGATATCTCTCTGGAAGTGAATCAAGAGGGTGTAAAGCGGCATAAACACAGCAGGGAAAAGCAGCTAAACCCCATTATAAAAATAGATTACTTAAAAAAAAACGCATAAAACAAAGACAGTGAAAGAGAGAGAAATTCTTACAAAATCCGTTCAGGGGCTCTGATGCAACCTGGATTGACCATATCTAGACCCACACCTGGATGAGACTAAGGTTGGACACTCTTGGGGCTGAGAGGATTGGTGAGGTTGGGTGAGCAAACGCAGACCCTTTATAGTAATAGTGCGTGGTACCCATGCCATGGGTCCCAAATCTCCAGGTTCAAGGGCATCTTCCTACATCGAAAACATGCCTGGGAAACCCAGAAGATGGTACACCGTGTGATCGGGAAAGGTTTCTAAAACGCACCTCATTTCTCCTCTCCTTGTGCTCGGGTTCGCCATTCCAGCCGCTTCACTAACAATCTCCCTACTTGGAGAATCAGCACCGTTGACCTCCTGTTTCGTACAGGTCGCAATTTTTCCTGAGGATGAACGGGAAGAGGGGAAACCAATGAGAGACTAGCTCTAGGTGTTGCGACAGGCACAGGTCACTCTATTTTCCCATCAGGAAGAAGAATGAACCCCAGGCTCAGCCTGCCCCCCGGAACCAGAATAGGGCTTGAAGCAATCCTGCGCTTTTGCGGCCAGCTCCCAAAAAAGCGAGTTGACAAATGGAGCTCAGGGGCACAGCAATTCACAAACCTGCAGAGTTATAAATGATAACTCTCGTCCACAAATATATTGAGGGAAGGCAACGAAGAGGATTTGAAAGCAAGGCAGAATTGCAGGAAACAGATTTCAAGAGGTAGATTCGACTCGCCTTGAAAGCACATGAAAAGCGGCAAAGCGTTGACAATGATGCCCTTGGCCAAAAAGGGCGTATGCGTTTTTTCCTGAATATATTGAGGAAAAAACGCATACGCCCTTTTTGGCCAACCAAGCAAGCCGGAAAGGCAAATCGGCGCTACAAAGAAGTCTCGCTTGCCAGCGGTCAAAAGGGCCATGCTGAAAAAAGTGTAAAAACCAGAAATGCAGGACAGGCCATGGAGACATGGGAGCCTTGCTACACTGATGGGTGGGGTGGAAATTGCAAAGAGCCACTCTGGAGAAGTGTACGCTGCGTCCGGAAACATGTAATAGACACAGCTTAGAGAGCATAGGGCACTTCCACTCATGGGCGTAGAAATCGGGAAACCTAAAAATCAACAAGACACAGGCACCCCAAAGTTTAGGGCTGCTCTGTTTCCAAGAACCTCCACTTCGGTACACCTTAAATATCCCAGGAAAGAGAAAAATGGATAAAGAAGTTGTGGTACTTATGCACAATGGAATATCACTCAGCCATGAAATCAGTGTCATAAGGCTACTAGCAGCATGATGAGTGGATTTAGGGACGATGACTCTAAGTGAAGTAAGTCACACAGAAAAGGACACTTATCCTAAGATATCACTTATAGAGGGAATGTCAAAAGTGCTACACCTGAACTGAATTCCAAAACAGAACAGAGTCACACATTTAGAAAACACACTATGGGTGCTTAACGGGAAAGGTGAGGTGGGGTGATGCATAAAACAAGGGTTTGAAATTAGCTCAGATACCGTTCCACAAGCGAAATATGTAATAGACAAGACCTACTCCCTGCTCAGTGAACTGGACTCAACGCCCCCTATTCACCGCCCAAGAATATATCTGACTAGTAAGAGTCTTAAAACCTATGTATTGATATCTCTCTGGAAGTGAATCAACAGGGTGTAAAGCGGCATAAACACAGCAGGGAAAAGCAGCTAAACCCCATTATAAAAATAGACTACTTAAAAAAAAACCCCATAAAACAAAGACAGTGAAAGAGAAATTCTTACAAAATCCGTTCAGGGGCTCTGATGCAACCTGGATTGACCATATCTACACCCACAGCTGGATGAGACATAAGGCTGGACACTCTTGGGGCTGAGAGGATTGGTGAGGTTGGGTGAGCAAACGCAGACCCTTTAAAGTAATACTGCGTGGTACCCATGCCATGGCTCCCAAATCTCCAGATTCAGGGGCCATCTTCCTACATCGAAAACATGCCTGGCAAACCCAGAAGATGGTACACCGTGTGATCGGGAAAGGTTTCTGAAACGCACCTCATTTCTCCTCTCCTTGTGCTCGGTTTCGCCATTCCAGCCGCTTCACTAACAATCTCCCTACTTGGAGAATCAGCACCGTTGACCTCCTGTTTCGTACAGGTCGCAATTTTTCCTGAGGATGAACGGGAAGAGGGGGAACCAATGAGAGACTTGCTCTAGGTGTTGCGACAGGCACAGGTCACTCTATTTTCCCATCAGGAAGAAGAATGAACCACAGGATCAGCCTGCTCCGCGGAACAAGAATAGGGCCTGAAGCAATCCTGCGCTTTTGCGGCCAGCTCCCAAAAAAGCGAGTTGACAAATTGAGCTCAGGGGCACTGCAATTCACAAACCTGCACAGTTATAAATGATAACTCTCGTCCACAAATATATTGAGGGAAGGCAACGAAGAGGATTGGAAAGCAAGGCAGAATTGCAGGAAACAGATTTCAGGAGGTAGATTCGACTCGCCTTGAAAGCACATGAAAAGCGGCAAAGCGTTGACAATGAGGCCCTTGGCCAAAAAGGGCGTATGCGTTTTTTCCTGAATATATTCAGGAAAAAACGCATACGCCCTTTTTGGCCAACCAAGCAAGCCGGAAAGGCAAATCGGCGCTACAAAGAAGTCTCCTTGCCAGCGGTCAAAAGGGCCATGCTGAAAAAAGTGTAAAAACCAGAAATGCAGGACAGGCCATGGAGACATGGGAGCCTTACTACGCTGATGGGTGGGGTGGAAATTGTCAAGAGCCACTCTGGAGACGTGTACGCTGCGTCCGGAAACATGTAATAGACACAGCTTAGAGAGCATAGGGCACTTCCACTCATGGGCGTAGAAATCGGGAAACCTAAAAATCAACAAGACACAGGCACCCCAAAGTTTAGGGCTGCTCTGTTTCCAAGAACCTCCACTTCGGTACACCTTAAATATCCCAGGAAAGAGAAAAATGGATAAAGAAGTTGTGGTACTTATGCACAATGGAATATCACTCAGCCATGAAATCAGTGTCATAAGGCTACTAGCAGCATGATGAGTGGATTTAGGGACGATGACTCTAAGTGAAGTAAGTCACACAGAAAAGGACACTTATCCTAAGATATCACTTATAGAGGGAATGTCAAAAGTGCTACACCTGAACTGAATTCCAAAACAGAACAGAGTCACACATTTAGAAAACACACTATGGCTGCTTAACGGGAAAGGTGAGGTGGGGCGATGCATAAAACAAGGGTTTGAAATTAGCTCAGATACCGTTCCACAAGCGAAATATGTAATAGACAAGACCTACTCCCTGCTCAGTGAACTGGACTCAACGCCCCCTATTCACCGCCCAAGAATATATCTGACTAGTAAGAGTCTTAAAACCTATGTATTGATATCTCTCTGGAAGTGAATCAACAGGGTGTAAAGCGGCATAAACACAGCAGGGAAAAGCAGCTAAACCCCATTATAAAAATAGACTACTTAAAAAAAAACCCCATAAAACAAAGACAGTGAAAGAGAAATTCTTACAAAATCCGTTCAGGGGCTCTGATGCAACCTGGATTGACCATATCTACACCCACAGCTGGATGAGACATAAGGCTGGACACTCTTGGGGCTGAGAGGATTGGTGAGGTTGGGTGAGCAAACGCAGACCCTTTAAAGTAATACTGCGTGGTACCCATGCCATGGCTCCCAAATCTCCAGATTCAGGGGCCATCTTCCTACATCGAAAACATGCCTGGCAAACCCAGAAGATGGTACACCGTGTGATCGGGAAAGGTTTCTGAAACGCACCTCATTTCTCCTCTCCTTGTGCTCGGTTTCGCCATTCCAGCCGCTTCACTAACAATCTCCCTACTTGGAGAATCAGCACCGTTGACCTCCTGTTTCGTACAGGTCGCAATTTTTCCTGAGGATGAACGGGAAGAGGGGGAACCAATGAGAGACTTGCTCTAGGTGTTGCGACAGGCACAGGTCACTCTATTTTCCCATCAGGAAGAAGAATGAACCACAGGATCAGCCTGCTCCGCGGAACAAGAATAGGGCCTGAAGCAATCCTGCGCTTTTGCGGCCAGCTCCCAAAAAAGCGAGTTGACAAATTGAGCTCAGGGGCACTGCAATTCACAAACCTGCACAGTTATAAATGATAACTCTCGTCCACAAATATATTGAGGGAAGGCAACGAAGAGGATTGGAAAGCAAGGCAGAATTGCAGGAAACAGATTTCAGGAGGTAGATTCGACTCGCCTTGAAAGCACATGAAAAGCGGCAAAGCGTTGACAATGAGGCCCTTGGCCAAAAAGGGCGTATGCGTTTTTTCCTGAATATATTCAGGAAAAAACGCATACGCCCTTTTTGGCCAACCAAGCAAGCCGGAAAGGCAAATCGGCGCTACAAAGAAGTCTCCTTGCCAGCGGTCAAAAGGGCCATGCTGAAAAAAGTGTAAAAACCAGAAATGCAGGACAGGCCATGGAGACATGGGAGCCTTGCTACGCTGATGGGTGGGGTGGAAATTGTCAAGAGCCACTCTGGAGACGTGTACGCTGCGTCCGGAAACATGTAATAAACACAGCTTAGAGAGCATAGCACACTTCCACTCATGGGCATAGAAATCGGGAAACCTAAAAATCAACAAGACACAGGCACCTCAAAGTTTAGGGCTGCTCTGTTTCAAGAACCTCCACTTCGGTACACCTTAAATATCCCAGGAAAGAGAAAAATGGATAAAGAAGTTGTGGTACTTATGCATAATGGAATATCACTCAGCCATGAAATCAGTGTCATAAGTCTAGTAGCAGCATGATGAGTGGATTTAGGGACGATGACTCTAAGTGAAGTAAGTCACACAGAAAAGGACACTTATCCTAAGATATCACTTATAGAGGGAATGTCAAAATCGCTACACCTGAACTGAATTCCAAAACAGAACAGAGTCACACATTTAGAAAACACACTATGGCTGCTTGACGGGAAAGGTGAGGTGGGGCGATGCAGAAAACAAGGGTTCGAAATTAGCTCAGATACCGTTCCAGAAGCCAAATATGTAATAGACAAGACCTACTCCCTGCTCAGTGAACTAGACTCAACACCCCCTATTCACCGGCCAAGAATATATCTGACTAGGAAGAGTCTTAAAACCTATGTATTGATATCTCTCTGGAAGTGAATCAAGAGGGTGTAAAGCGGCATAAACACAGCAGGGAAAAGCAGCTAAACCCCATTATAAAAATAGATTACTTAAAAAAAAACGCATAAAACAAAGACAGTGAAAGAGAGAGAAATTCTTACAAAATCCGTTCAGGGGCTCTGATGCAACCTGGATTGACCATATCTAGACCCACACCTGGATGAGACTAAGGTTGGACACTCTTGGGGCTGAGAGGATTGGTGAGGTTGGGTGAGCAAACGCAGACACTTTATAGTAATACTGCGTGGTACCCATGCCATGGGTCCCAAATCTCCAGGTTCAAGGGCATCTTCCTACATCGAAAACATGCCTGGGAAACACAGGTGATGGTACACCGTGTGATCGGGAAAGGTTTTTAAACCCACCTCATTTCTCCTCTCCTTGTGCTCGGGTTCGCCATTCCAGCCGCTTCACTAACAATCTCCTTACTTGGAGAATCAGCACCGTTGACCTCCTGTTTCGTACAGGTCGCAATTTCTCCTGAGGATGAACGGGAAGAGGGGGAACCAGTGAGAGACTAGCTCTAGGTGTTGCGACAGGCACAGGTCACTCTATTTTCCCATCAGGAAGAAGAATGAACCCCAGGCTCAGCCTGCCCCCCGGAACCAGAATAGGGCCTGAAGCAATCCTGCGCTTTTGCGGCCAGCTCCCAAAAAAGCGAGTTGACAAATGGAGCTCAGGGGCACTGCAATTCACAAACCTGCACAGTTATAAACGATAACTCTCGTCCACAAATATATTGAGGGAAGGCAACGAAGAGGATTTGAAAGCAAGGCAGAATTGCAGGAAACAGATTTCAGGAGGTAGATTCGACTCGCCTTGAAAGCACATGAAAAGCGGCAAAGCGTTGACAATGAGGCCCTTGGCAAAAAAGGGCGTATGCGTTTTTTCCTGAATATATTCAGGAAAAAACGCATACGCCCTTTTTGGCCAACCAAGCAAGCCGGAAAGGCAAATCGGCGCTACAAAGAATTCTTGATTGCCAGCGGTCAAAAGGGCCATGCTGAAAAAAGTGTAAAAACCAGAATTGCAGGACAGGCCATGGAGACATGGGAGCCTTGCTACGCTGATGGGCGGGGTGGAAATTGCCAACAGCCACTCTGGAGAAGTGTACGCTGCGTCCTGAAACATGTAATAAACACAGCTTAGAGAGCATAGGGCACTTCCACTCATGGGCATAGAAATCGGAAAACCTAAAAATCAACAAGACACAGGCACCCCAAAGTTTAGGGCTGCTCTGTTTCCAAGAACCTCCACTTCGGTACACCTTAAATATCCCAGGAAAGAGAAAAATGGATAAAGAAGTTGTGGTACTTATGCACAATGGAATATCACTCAGCCATGAAATCAGTGTCATAAGTCTAGTAGCAGCATGATGAGTGGATTTAGGGACGATGACTCTAAGTGAAGTAAATCACACAGAAAAGGACACTTATCCTAAGATATCACTTATAGAGGGAATGTCAAAAGCGCTACACCTGAACTGAATTCCAAATCAGAAGAGTCACACATTTAGAAAACACACTATGGCTGCTTGACGGGAAAGGTGAGGTGGGGCGATGCATAAAACAAGGGTTTGAAATTAGCTCAGATACCGTTCCAGAAGCCAAATATGTAATAGACAAGACCTACTCCCTGCTCAGTGAACTGGACTCAACGCCCCCTATTCACCGCCCAAGAATATATCTGACTAGTAAGAGTCTTAAAACCTATGTATTGATATCTCTCTGGAAGTGAATCAACAGGGTGTAAAGCGGCATAAACACAGCAGGGAAAAGCAGCTAAACCCCATTATAAAAATAGACTACTTAAAAAAAAACCCCATAAAACAAAGACAGTGAAAGAGAAATTCTTACAAAATCCGTTCAGGGGCTCTGATGCAACCTGGATTGACCATATCTACACCCACAGCTGGATGAGACATAAGGCTGGACACTCTTGGGGCTGAGAGGATTGGTGAGGTTGGGTGAGCAAACGCAGACCCTTTAAAGTAATACTGCGTGGTACCCATGCCATGGCTCCCAAATCTCCAGATTCAGGGGCCATCTTCCTACATCGAAAACATGCCTGGCAAACCCAGAAGATGGTACACCGTGTGATCGGGAAAGGTTTCTGAAACGCACCTCATTTCTCCTCTCCTTGTGCTCGGTTTCGCCATTCCAGCCGCTTCACTAACAATCTCCCTACTTGGAGAATCAGCACCGTTGACCTCCTGTTTCGTACAGGTCGCAATTTTTCCTGAGGATGAACGGGAAGAGGGGGAACCAATGAGAGACTTGCTCTAGGTGTTGCGACAGGCACAGGTCACTCTATTTTCCCATCAGGAAGAAGAATGAACCACAGGATCAGCCTGCTCCGCGGAACAAGAATAGGGCCTGAAGCAATCCTGCGCTTTTGCGGCCAGCTCCCAAAAAAGCGAGTTGACAAATTGAGCTCAGGGGCACTGCAATTCACAAACCTGCACAGTTATAAATGATAACTCTCGTCCACAAATATATTGAGGGAAGGCAACGAAGAGGATTGGAAAGCAAGGCAGAATTGCAGGAAACAGATTTCAGGAGGTAGATTCGACTCGCCTTGAAAGCACATGAAAAGCGGCAAAGCGTTGACAATGAGGCCCTTGGCCAAAAAGGGCGTATGCGTTTTTTCCTGAATATATTCAGGAAAAAACGCATACGCCCTTTTTGGCCAACCAAGCAAGCCGGAAAGGCAAATCGGCGCTACAAAGAAGTCTCCTTGCCAGCGGTCAAAAGGGCCATGCTGAAAAAAGTGTAAAAACCAGAAATGCAGGACAGGCCATGGAGACATGGGAGCCTTGCTACGCTGATCGGTGGGGTGGAAATTGTCAAGAGCCACTCTGGAGAAGTGTACGCTGCGTCCGGAAACATGTAATAAACACAGCTTAGAGAGCATAGCACACTTCCACTCATGGGCATAGAAATCGGGAAACCTAAAAATCAACAAGACACAGGCACCTCAAAGTTTAGGGCTGCTCTGTTTCAAGAACCTCCACTTCGGTACACCTTAAATATCCCAGGAAAGAGAAAAATGGATAAAGAAGTTGTGGTACTTATGCATAATGGAATATCACTCAGCCGTGAAATCAGTGTCATAAGTCTAGTAGCAGCATGATGAGTGGATTTAGGGACGATGACTCTAAGTGAAGTAAGTCACACAGAAAAGGACACTTATCCTAAGATATCACTTATAGAGGGAATGTCAAAATCGCTACACCTGAACTGAATTCCAAAACAGAACAGAGTCACACATTTAGAAAACACACTATGGCTGCTTGACGGGAAAGGTGAGGTGGGGCGATGCATAAAACAAGGGTTCGAAATTAGCTCAGATACCGTTCCAGAAGCCAAATATGTAATAGACAAGACCTACTCCCTGCTCAGTGAACTAGACTCAACACCCCCTATTCACCGGCCAAGAATATATCTGACTAGGAAGAGTCTTAAAACCTATGTATTGATATCTCTCTGGAAGTGAATCAAGAGGGTGTAAAGCGGCATAAACACAGCAGGGAAAAGCAGCTAAACCCCATTATAAAAATAGATTACTTAAAAAAAAACGCATAAAAGAAAGACAGTGAAAGAGAGAGAAATTCTTACAAAATCCGTTCAGGGGCTCTGATGCAACCTGGATTGACCATATCTAGACCCACACCTGGATGAGACTAAGGTTGGACACTCTTGGGGCTGAGAGGATTGGTGAGGTTGGGTGAGCAAACGCAGACCCTTTATAGTAATACTGCGTGGTACCCATGCCATGGGTCCCAAATCTCCAGGTTCAAGGGCATCTTCCTACATCGAAAACATGCCTGGGAAACCCAGAAGATGGTACACCGTGTGATCGGGAAAAGTTTCTAAAACACACCTCATTTCTCCTCTCCTTGTGCTCGGGTTCGCCATTCCAGCCGCTTCACTAACAATCTCCCTACTTGGAGAATCAGCACCGTTGACCTCCTGTTTCGTACAGGTCGCAATTTGTCCTGAGGATGAACGGGAAGAGGGGGAACCAATGAGAGACTAGCTCTAGGTGTTGCGACAGGCACAGGTCACTCTATTTTCCCATCAGGAAGAAGAATGAACCTCAGGCTCAGCCTGCCCCCCGGAACCAGAATAGGGCCTGAAGCAATCCTGCGCTTTTGCGGCCAGCTCCCAAAAAAGCGAGTTGACAAATGGAGCTCAGGGGCACTGCAATTCACAAACCTGCAGAGTTATAAATGAGAACTCTCGTCCACAAATATATTGAGGGAAGGCAACGAAGAGGATTTGAAAGCAAGGCAGAATTGCAGGAAAGAGATTTCAAGAGGTAGATTCGACTCGCCTTGAAAGCACATGAAAAGCGGCAAAGCGTTGACAATGATGCCCTTGGCCAAAAAGGGCGTATGCGTTTTTTCCTGAATATATTCAGGAAAAAACGCATACGCCCTTTTTGGCCAACCAAGCAAGCCGGAAAGGCAAATCGGCGCTACAAAGAAGTCTCGCTTGCCAGCGGTCAAAAGGGCCATGCTGAAAAAAGTGTAAAAACCAGAAATGCAGGACAGGCCATGGAGACATGGGAGCCTTGCTACGCTGATGGGTGGGGTGGAAATTGCAAAGAGCCACTCTGGAGAAGTGTACGCTGCGTCCGGAAACATGTAATAGACACAGCTTAGAGAGCATAGGGCACTTCCACTCATGGGCGTAGAAATCGGGAAACCTAAAAATCAACAAGACACAGGCACCCCAAAGTTTAGGGCTGCTCTGTTTCCAAGAACCTCCACTTCGGTACACCTTAAATATCCCAGGAAAGAGAAAAATGGATAAAAAAGTTGTGGTACTTATGCACAATGGAATATCACTCAGCCATGAAATCAGTGTCATAAGGCTAGTAGCAGCATGATGAGTGCATTTAGGGACGATGACTCTAAGTGAAGTAAGTCACACAGAAAAGGACACTTATCCTAAGATATCACTTATAGAGGGAATGTCAAAATCGTTACACCTGAACTGAATTCCAAAACAGAACAGAGTCACACATTTAGAAAACACACTATGGCTGCTTGACTGGAAAGGTGAGGTGGGGCGATGCAAAAAACAAGGGTTTGAAATTAGCTCAGGTACCGTTCCAGGAGCCAAATATGTAATAGACAAGACCTACTCCCTGCTCAGTGAACTGGACTCAACACCCCCTATTCACCGCCCAAGAATATATCTGACTAGGAAGAGTCTTAAAACCTATGTATTGATATCTCTCTGGAAGTGAATCAAGAGGGTGTAAAGCGGCATAAACACAGCAGGGAAAAGCAGCTAAACCCCATTATAAAAATACATTACTTACAAAAAAAAACCCATAAAACAAAGACAGTGAAAGAGAGAGAAATTCTTACAACATCCGTTCAGGGGCTCTGATGCAACCTGGATTGACCATATCTACACCCACAGCTGGATGAGACATAAGGCTGGACACTCTTGGGGCTGAGAGGATTGGTGAGGTTGGGTGAGCAAATGCAGACCCTTTAAAGTAATACTGCGTGGTATCCATGCCATGGGTCCCAAACCTCCAGGTTCAAGGGCATCTTCCTACATCGAAAACATGCCTGGGAAACACAGGTGATGGTACACCGTGTGATCGGGAAAGGTTTTTAAACCCACCTCATTTCTCCTCTCCTTGTGCTCGGGTTCGCCATTCCAGCCGCTTCACTAACAATCTCCTTACTTGGAGAATCAGCACCGTTGACCTCCTGTTTCGTACAGGTCGCAATTTGTCCTGAGGATGAACGGGAAGAGGGGGAACCAGTGAGAGACTAGCTCTAGGTGTTGCGACAGGCACAGGTCACTCTATTTTCCCATCAGGAAGAAGAATGAACCCCAGGCTCAGCCTGCCCCCCGGAACCAGAATAGGGCCTGAAGCAATCCTGCGGTTTTGCGGCCAGCTCCCAAAAAAGCGAGTTGACAAATGGAGCTCAGGGGCACTGCAATTCACAAACCTGCACAGTTAATAAACGATAACTCTCGTCCACAAATATATTGAGGGAAGGCAACGAAGAGGATTTGAAAGCAAGACAGAATTGCAGGAAACAGATTTCAGGAGGTAGATTCGACTCGCCTTAAAAGCACATGAAAAGCGGCAAAGCGTTGACAATGATGCCCTTGGCCAAAAAGGGCGTATGCGTTTTTTCCTGAATATATTCAGGAAAAAACGCATACGCCCTTTTTGGCCAACCAAACAAGCCGGAAAGGCAAATCGGCGCTACAAAGAATTCTCGATTGCCAGCGGTCAAAAGGGCCATGCTGAAAAACGTGTAAAAACCAGAAATGCAGGACAGGCCATGGAGACATGGGAGCCTTGCTACGCTGATGGGCGGGGTGGAAATTGCCAACAGCCACTCTGGAGAAGTGTACGCTGCGTCCTGAAACATGTAATAAACACAGCTTAGAGAGCATAGGGCACTTCCACTCATGGGCATAGAAATCGGAAAACCTAAAAATCAACAAGACACAGGCACCCCAAAGTTTAGGGCTGCTCTGTTTCCAAGAACCTCCACTTCGGTACACCTTAAATATCCCAGGAAAGAGAAAAATGGATAAAGAAGTTGTGGTACTTATGCACAATGGAATATCACTCAGCCATGAAATCAGTGTCATAAGGCTAGTAGCAGCATGATGAGTGGATTTAGGGACGATGACTCTAAGTGAAGTAAATCACACAGAAAAGGACACTTATCCTAAGATATCACTTATAGAGGGAATGTCAAAAGCGCTACACCTGAACTGAATTCCAAAACAGAAGAGTCACACATTTAGAAAACACACTATGGCTGCTTGACGGGAAAGGTGAGGTGGGGCGATGCATAAAACAAGGGTTTGAAATTAGCTCAGATACCGTTCCAGAAGCCAAATATGTAATAGACAAGACCTACTCCCTGCTCAGTGAACTAGACTCAACACCCCCTATTCACCGGCCAAGAATATATCTGACTAGGAAGAGTCTTAAAACCTATGTATTGATATCTCTCTGGAAGTGAATCAACAGGGTGTAAAGCGGCATAAACACAGCAATAAAAAGCAGCTAAAGCCCATTATACAAATAGATTACTTTAAAAAAAACGCATAAAACAAAGACAGTGAAAGAGAGAGAAATTCTTACAAAATCCGTTCAGGGGCTCTGATGCAACCTGGATTGACCATATCTAGACCCACAGCTGGATGAGACATAAGGCTGGACACTCTTGGGACTGAGAGGATTGGTGAGGTTGGGTGAGCAAACGCAGACCCTTTAAAGTAATACTGCGTGGTACCCATGCCATGGCTCCCAAATCTCCAGGTTCAAGGGCATCTTCCTACATCGAAAGCATGCCTGGCAAACCCAGAAGATGGTACACCGTGTGATCGGGAAAGGTTTCTGAAACGCACCTCATTTCTCCTCTCCTTGTGCGCGGTTTCGCCATTCCAGCCGCTTCACTAACAATCTCCCTACTTGGAGAATCAGCACCGTTGACCTCCTGTTTCATACAGGTCGCAATTTGTCCTGAGGATGAACGGGAAGAGGGGGAACCAATGAGAGACTAGCTCTAGGTGTTGCGACAGGCACAGGTCACTCTATTTTCCCATCAGGAAGAAGAATGAACCACAGGCTCAGCCTGCTCGGCGGAACAAGAATAGTGCCTGAAGCAATCCTGCACTTTTGCGGCCAGCTCCCAAAAAAGCGAGTTGACAAATGGAGCTCAGGGGCACTGCAATTCACAAACCTGCACAGTTATAAATGATAACTCTCGTCCACAAATATATTGAGGGAAGGCAACGAAGAGGATTTGAAAGCAAGGCAGAATTACAGGAAACAGATTTCAGGAGGTAGATTCGACTCGCCTTGAAAGCACATGAAAAGCGGCAAAGCGTTGACAATGATGCCCTTGGCCAAAAAGGGCGTATGCGTTTTTTCCTGAATACGCCCTTTTTGGCCAACCAAGCAAGCCGGAAAGGCAAATCGGCGCTACAAAGAAGTCTCGCTTGCCAGCGGTCAAAAGGACCATGCTGAAAAAAGTGTAAAAACCAGAAATGCAGGACAGGCCATGGAGACATGGGAACCTTGTTACGCTGATCGGTGGGGTGGAAATTGCCAACAGCCACTCTGGAGAAGTGTACGCTGCGTCCTGAAACATGTAATAAACACAGCTTAGAGAGCATAGGGCACTTCCACTCATGGGCGTAGAAATCGGGAAACCTAAAAATCAACAAGACACAGGCACTCCAAAGTTTAGGGCTGCTCTGTTTCCAAGAACCTCCACTTCGGTACACCTTAAATATCCCAGGAAAGAGAAAAATGGATAAAGAAGTTGTGGTACTTATGCACAATGGAATATCACTCAGCCATGAAATCAGTGTCATAAGGCTAGTAGCAGCATGATGAGTGGATTTAGGGACGATGACTCTAAGTGAAGTAAGTCACACAGAAAAGGACACTTATCCTAAGATATCACTTATAGAGGGAATGTCAAAAGCGCTACACCTGAACTGAATTCCAAAACAGAACAGAGTCACACATTTAGAAAACACACTATGGCTGCTTAATGGGAAAGGTGAGGTGGGGCGATGCATAAAACAAGGGTTTGAAATTAGCTCAGATACCGTTCCACAAGCCAAATATGTAATAGA